>NW_010199146.1:32056-64759 GCF_000695765.1 Mesitornis unicolor
CTTATCCAAGCCACCTCAAGCATGCAAGATACTACTGCTAAGGTCAGCAGAAATTCACATTACTAAAAGGAGCCTTGCTGTAGCTGTTTCAGATGGTACAACAACTCTGTGCTTGATATTAGTTGCTTGGGTTTTGCCCAGATAGCACCCACTTTAGGGGGTAAGAGCAAAGGATGGGACAAACCCTCATTGCTAGGGAGGATCTGATGATAGCAAATCACCAGGAGACCACATCTGAGGTACAAAAACTGCTTGACTGCTCCTCAACCATGTAATTCATCCCTCTTCTCAGAGCTACACAGGGCAGATCTCACAGCAGAACAGATCTGCAGGCCAATCTGCTTTTAGAGTTCAATATCGCATAACACTAGGGATGCTTAGAGAAGTGTAAAAGACAACTGGACATATTTACAGCACCATCTCCTGACCACAGTATCCAATTAAAAATCATACATTACGGGATAAAAGTGTGCAATTAAATCACTTTACTTTTTTTTTGGTGTGTACTCACGTATCAGCTCCATACAGAGATTTCTGCAAGTGCTGGTTATTCTAACAGAATTAATGTCTTTTTAGTTGGTTCCTCTTAATTGTTACTTGATTTATCTGTACGAGTGAGAAGTATTTATAATACCATTCACTGCACCAACAGATCAGGCAGGTCACAGGATCCTATGGAGATGAAACAGATTCTTCCCTCAAGAGGAAAAGCCACATTTAAAGTCAAGGAATGGTCCATGCTGGAGCACACTCTCTATAAAAAGGAGCATAGTTTAACCCTAAGAGCATTCCCACAGGTTTTCTCCTGCGTTGTCTGAACGTGCACTGAGGAGTTTGAGTGCTCTGGCACTGCAGCTGTGACACTTATTTCCCACAAAGCTGTTCATGCTATAGAGCTTCAGTAGCAAACACCCCAGTGGACGTAACTCCAACTCTTTCTGGGATAAAATCCTGATGCTACTCAAGTCCAGAACAAAACCGCCACTGACTTCAGTGGTGTCTGAATTTCACCCTAGTTTTACAGGGATCTCATTTTTGGCTGGCAAGATTTCAACCTTTTTTTTAATTCCCAGAAGCTTAACCACAAATCCTTCTTCTCCACCCACACAGCTGCTCTGAAACTCCCCAAGCCTCTCCAAGACAGCAGCCGAGCAGGCCTCCTTGGGAAGACACAGGGCTTGGCCTGGGGAGGTGGGGATCTCCTACGAGTAATCTCCCAGCTCCAGAAAGCCAATCTGGAAAAATCTTCAAATTGATTAAGAACAGACACCCTTTCCCCCTCAAGCTCTGCATCTCCCTGCCCACAGCAATTCACTCCTCCTTGCTTTTCCAACACCACAGTCAAGGGAGCACAGACCTGGCACAGGCAGGACTAGAGAGCTATACTACAGCATGGCCCAAAGTCTGGGGCACAGCAAAAGACCTGGCACTGGGCTCAGGAATCTGCAACAGCCTCATGAAGTCACAGCACTGGGATCTAGCTCAGAGCCTGATCCTCCTCAGCATTTGTTTTTAAAGAAAGCAGATATTAAAAACAGATTTTTAAAAAAATTGCAGTGACAGAACAAGATAAATCAAGTATTGTCCAGCCAAAAATTAAGAACCTTGGTTTTTGGCGCCCATAAGTGTCTCCCAGATAGAGCTTACCTCAACCATCTGGCCATCACACAGAGACAAGACAGAAAGAACTAACAGAGGGATAGATATCAGAAAGCGACAAAGCAGCATTTAACAGGGCAAATAGAAGGATGAATGCAGCCTCCTGAGAAGAAAGCTTGCTGTGCTTCTAATGAAAAAGGAATGAAAAAGTCAGGGGAGGTTTTCAGACTAGAGTCTTACAGATCTGGCACATTCATTTTGGGTTCCTTTGACAAAATTGAGTAGTCCCAGCAGAGTTAGCCATTAGCATATCAGGGGGACATGGGCACAGCGCTGTCAGCAGGAGCAACTGAGCCTGAGAAACCAGTATCACGGCTGGCACATTGCACTGGTTACAGTGGTGGTCAGTTTGCTCAAGTGCCAAACATAGTGTTAGCAGGTCATGGAGGAGTTAAACCCTCATTCTGCAAAGGCTTGCCATGTGCTTCACGCTTAGCCACCCCACTGGCTATGGAAATACTCCCACCCACGCCAGTCTTCAAGGGATGGGGAGACTCTATGAGGCTCCGTCTGGTAGAGAAATCAAAATTCCTGGGACTTTTTTATTTCTGGCCAATTTAATTACTACTTTACTCATTGTGCAATAAAGCCTAGAGATGTTTCAGTCAGAGACTGGAGCCATTATGCATTAAATATTGTTATACTCACATAGGAAAAGACAGCCCCTGACCTAAGTGCTCACCTCCCTAATATGAGATGGAGTCACAGAGAAAGTCACAAAAATCTTTCTTGAAGCCCAGAGATCCTTTAGGGAAAATAAAAGAAGAGATGTATGACTTCATAGTTAAAATACACAAGTTCTAATACACAGGAGCCAACTCTTAACTATTTCGTCCTGATCAGAATAGGTCTTCCTGGTCAATCCAGTGTTAAGCAACATACTCCAGCTGGACATCAGCAGGATTTCTTCACCTTGTAAGCGTTCAGAACAACGCTGTGTCACCTCTGCCCTCTAGTTCCTCATTCCCCCTACACTACACCAAGGGCCATTTGTTGGCATGACCTTGCTTCATCCTGAGGCATACACAAGAAAAAAAAGTAAGAGTATTTTCTACCTTTGGTGAATTTTCTGTCCCACCTGGCAGTACTGATGGCCAGTCAGGGTCAGTCAGCTTGGATCTGATCATGCAGTCTTACTAACAATGTGAAATATCCCCACAGAACTTCTTTTAATAGCTTCTGCTTCACATATGTTACACATCTTAAGGCCCCCATCACAGCACAGCATTCAACAGGGAGCTGCCATCACACTCAACACACAACGGGACAGAAAAGTAATTCTGTTTGAGGCAGAAAAAATGTCTGTGCTACAAAGCACTTCCAAAGACAGACCATGCAGCAGCTACCAGGGGTGAGACAGGGCAGACAGAGCCCTTTATGTGTCACAACTACCTGTCTGCAGGAGACAGGGTGACAGTCCCCAGAGCGTTTCCTCAGCAACATCATAAGCAGCTCCCCATGGTGTTAACCTTCATGGTCGCCGCAGCAGCAAAGAATAGAGTTGTTTCAGGAAGAGCCTGCCATAAACCATAATCCAACACGTGGCCCCACAAGGCCTGGGCTCTGGTTTCCTAACCTGGTCCCATTACCTCCCTTTCTGCAGAGGACAGCTCTGCAATCTTATCCACAGAGCACCTCTCCCTGGGCCCCTGAGGTGCCTCCTACCTCCCCTGTTTGGCAGGATCTCAGAGCAACTGTGCCACCACTGAGGAGGTGATTAGATCCTTCCTGAGCCCTTTACAGGCTGCTGCCATTGATGTACCCCACAAATGTATTCTACTTCACTTGCCAAAAACATACAGAAGCTATAAAAGAGGAAGACATCCTTCGATAGCTCTGAAAATTACTTTTGCTCCCTTCCCTAAAAAGCTGCAACACAAATTAGGGCAGAGATGGGCTGCTAAGGGAAGCTCCTTTGTCCCTGTTACATTAGAAGAAAAAAATAATTGTTGGCTTTCCATCAGCCAGGAGGAGCAACTGGTGCAGTGCCATGCCAAAATGATCAGCACCTACCTCTCTGTGCTTCTTTGTGGACAGCTATGATCTGCTGTTCTCCAAGTCACTGTTTCTTTATTATGGCATGTATCAAAAGAGCACCATTGTTTAGAATATGCTCCTTATTTCACATTGGAAAGGGAAAATGATAGGAACACAAGGGCTCAAAGTTTGGAAGATGAAAAGGAAAACACAAAGACAGTCATCTTTGAGCTTACGAGACTCTGACATGTCACAGCTGTAAGCACTGAATCAGTTCCCTGGTATAACTTGTGAACCGCTTTCCACTTAAAAAATAAAAACAAAGCGATTGGTTTCTTTATGCTCTTGACAAAATCCACAGTGCATGGCATTGAGCTGTGTCACATTTTTTTCCCTTACAAGTGACGTGGGAGGAGTTTTTAGAAAAATTATTTCTGTTTACTTTTATATGTTTCTTTACAATTGATAAATAAAATCTGAAGGATCCTCCCATCCCTCAAAATCTCCTTCTGTTCTCTCTCACTGCCCTGAATCTATTTTATTTCTCAGAAGTCTCTGCTATATTGACTGGTGTTTCCCAGCCACAGTAAGTTCTAGGAACATCAAGCCAAAATGTATCTCTCCTCCAAGCATTTAATAGAGCCCAGTGTTAACATCTGACTTACAAGCTCAAAGGCCAACTCTAATGCCTCCTGCCCAGCCATCTGCAGTGACAACTTGCACAGCTTCTGCAGGTGCTTCCCCACCGCAAGCTGCAATGTCTCACCACACCAACCCGCAGACAAAGTGGCTGCTGCGGCAGGGCTTTGTATTCAACTTTTCAACAGCCCGAACTACCTCAGGCAGGGTACTAGACACAGAATCACAGAATATGAGGACTTGGAAAGGACCTCGAAAGATCATCTAGTCCAACCCTCCTGCCAGAGCAGGATCACCAGACCAGGTCACACAGGAACATGTCCAGGCAGGTTTTGAATGTCTGCAGAGAAGGAGACTCCACAACCTCTCTGGGCAGCCTGGGCCAGGGGTCTGTCACTCTCACAGTGAAAAAGTTTTTCCTTACGTTCAGGTTGAACCTCCTATGCTCCAGCTTGCTCCCATTGCCCCTTGTCCTGTCATTGGCTGTCACAGAGAAGAGCCTGGCTCCTTCCTCCTGACACTTGCCCTTTGCAAATTTATAAACATTAATGAGGTCACCCCTCAGTCTCCTCCAAGCTAGAGACCCAGCTCCCTCAGCTGCTCCTCATAAGGGAGATCCTCCACTCCCTCAATCATCTTTGTGGCTCTGCACTGGACTTTTTCAAGCAGTTCCTGTCCTTCTTGAACTGAGGGGCCCAGAACTGGACACAATATTCCAAACAACAGCCAAACCCACCATTTCCCGTTGGGAGGGGCAGAGCCAGTACCTAGAAGAATCCTGTCTTTGTTTCCAAGCAAGAGATATTTTACATGTGTTTAAGCAAGCATACACAAATCTACTAACCTAGTGCAGCAAGCCTAACATCCCAAAATCAGAAATTCTGCAAATTCTAGATTTCACCTGGACCGTAAACTTCATTATTTTTGTGTCCATACGAGTATGAGGTAGCATGGGCCTTCTTTCCATCAGAAGGCTCAAAGATAAGCTCTGAATGCACAGACCAAGCTGCAGATCATCACGATAGCCAAGCCTCCACACTAATGCAGCACACCAGACTTCTCTGAACCCCTCCTGCTCCAAATTCAATAACAATTGGAGGAACATATCCTGAGTCTCTGCAGTGGGTTTCTAGAGGAAAACATCCTGCCACAGCATTAAAATTTCCAGTAACAATGAATTCACTGTGTTCCTCAGCAATGGGTTCTAATGTTAAGCACTCCTAACATGAAAGATGTATCTTTTTGACTCTCTGTATTCTTACCTCAAGGTATTAGGCTGCATTATGCCTTTCTTCACAAGATCAGAGAGTCCTCTGTTATAAAACATCTGCTCCCACATAAGTAGGTGCAAACCACAAGCCTATAAACAAGGTCTTAATTTGCTTGATTCAAAGGTGTCCATTGGTGTCTTTCCTGCTTTGATGGGTGCTCTGATCCCACTGGAGTGCCCTTCTTAGAGAGTGAACATCAGCACTGGGCAGTATTGCAGCAGAAACTAATCCAGTATTCCCCTAGTCTGAATAAATAACCACTAGCTGGTAGCTCTTTCCAAGCATTAAAAACGTGCAAAGACCTCAGACATTTAGTCAGTCTGCTTCCATACACAAGAGCAGTGAGGCAGTGGAGTTTACTGGGTTGGCAGAAACACATATCCTGGGTCCTGGTCTCAGTTTCCCCAGTGACTGGCATCTCTACTCTCGTTTCTGCAGAAGATGAACCAGTTGTAGCCATTTGAACCTGCTGGCTGTCCCTGTTCATGGTACACTTTTGGGTCACACCCTCCCTTGGGAGCCGAGCTGCCCACATTCAGGTCTGTGCACTGCTCCTCATCCTGCCACCATGCCCAGATGTTCACTCCTGCAGCTGCCAGCCTCTGGCCTACTCACAGAGATAAGTTATTAATCAGGCACAGCCAGCTCTCCCCAGTTTTGTTTTCAGGGACAGCTGCTCTGTCTCATTATGGGTTTACCCTTGGCCTTATCAGCAATAAATAGGGAACTCTGAGGCACAGACCCACTTGTCCCTCATGCACCACGAAGCAGAGGGCAGGGAGCTGCAGTGGAGAAGGGCCCCGTTGCTGCTGGGTCACTAGCCCAGGGCTGCCGGCAAAGCACGGAAGGACTCCCCCGGGTGACTGGCTGATGGAGTTCTGAGAGCCAGAACAAAGCCCAGAGCACTAACTATCTAACTGGTAATTACTTTCTGGTGAAGACTGAAAAATGGGTCATTAAAACCATATTAAACTGTTTTCATTAATACAAAAACCTGATTTACATTTTTTTTTCCCACAGAGCCATTATGTTCCAAATGCACTGCACGGATGATTTGTTTAATCACAACCACATGGAATAGCAATTTTAAGGGCCTGTGACAATCACTTTTTTAACCAGGAAACCTGGTTTGCAATAATTGTCATGTTTTCTGTTAGCCACCCTTCCCACTGCTGTCATAAACCTGCTCCTTTCTAAACATGCTGCCTTCCTAGTTGCACATAAAGGCAGCACATTCCACTGATACAATTAATAACTCAGAATATTTAGGTCAATGTCAGTTCTATTAATTTTATCTCTTAAAGACTCGCACATTTTCTAAACAAGCCTAGCCCTTTGGGGGGTTAAACTGTAATTTACAGTCTGGTTGTGAGTCCCTATCACATAATAGATCAATTAGGTTGAACACTCTAGTATATTAATCTTATTCACACATAGTAAAGGCAAATATGGCTAATTACTGTATTATAATATTGCCTACTTTTCCCAAATATGTATTAAGGAAAAGGAGAGTTTATTACATTGAACTATCAAATAAAATTATCTTTATATTAAACTGACAGTGAAGATGAATGCTTGTATCAATCCATCTTATTTTTCCTAAATCAATAAAATTGGAAGATCTGTTTATCATTACTAATGTGTTGGATCTGTAGAAGAGGCTTTCTTTTTCATATCAAGAACTTGGCATTTCCACTTAAAGCAAAGCTTCTCTGTCATGGCATTCTGTGAAACAGTATCATGATTTCTTTTGCCATATCCATCAGCTTTATATTTGTACTTTCAGGTTATGAGTTAATGGCTATCATTTCAGCTACTCCAGGGAAATGCAAGTAGTGATCCAAGCCTGTTTTCTGTGCCTCTCCCTGCAAACTTGCATGGCTAGAGGGCTTGTCTCTACAACAAAATTAATTTAATTCAGTTTTTAAAACTACCAAGTTAATCAAGATTGGCACAACATCTAACTGGTCAGTGGAAAAAAGGAAAATTCATTGTCAGTATTAAGTTTACCCTGGGCAAGCTGAGGTGAGCCTGAGCAGGATTTGTCCTTGTTCACTAATTAGCAGGTACCAGCTAATTCATCCATGGGCTTGTAATAAAATGGGGCAAAAAAGTACTGTAAGAAATCACCTAGTCTGCCTTGAGGCACCATGAAAAATGAGATGTGACTAAATATCCTAGCAGAGGCCTAATTCTATTTGCTGTTCTGCCACTGATCTGTGGCGTGACCAAGTCACTTCCTCTCTTTCCCCACTGTGCCCATTTCCCCCAGCTCCTGTCTCATTTAGTTCCCACTCAAGACTCCAGAAGGCAGGAATTCCCCCTCCCACCCACATCGCACCCACCCAACAGGGCTCGACAGGAGCTGGTGCTCTAGGCATTACTGTAGTCAGATGTTACACCCTATTAGTAGCAAAGACAGGGCACAAATTAAGAGGGCAGCTGTGCTTAGTGATTCCTTAATGTACTGCACATTTGAATCTTCCAGCAATAGCTCGCAAGCTGTGAATTTGTTAAAGTGGAAACCAGGCCAATAAAAATAAAGACTAAAATCTAAATGCTTGGGCTGCTGCAACAGAAGTCTTGTATGAAATACCTGACAAAAACATAGAGATTAATTTGCCCATATAGCAGACAGTAAATTCAACAAAAACATGTTACTTGAAAAAAAAAAAGGTGCCATTTCCTCACATATGGAACAGCTTGGATCTCAGGATCTTTCCATGAGACTCCACTGAAAACAGGTTCTTTAGCTTTTCTAGGAACATGCAAGCATTTATGCTAAGCACCTACACATCCCAGAAACCAGTCACTCTGAGGCAGCCCCTACAGCACATGAAACACGTTGGCTTGTGATTATTTATACAGTTCCACATATATGCACACTCCTACATCCAGGAAGGAGGCAGAGCCATGAAGGACCCAGAAGCCAAAGTGTTGATTTCCTGTCTTTGGCTGACATTATTGGTTTACTATTTGCTATTGGAAACCTCCTTGCTTGGAAGCATTTCCCAGACTTCTTGCATCTATTCTCCGCAAGCTTTGGGAAGATAGATTATTCTCAGGTGATCTACAAAATAAAATGTTCCATAATTGATTCTACTGAGGGCTTATACAGCAGCATGCATTATAGGTTATTATTTCTGCCTTGAAAATCATTATTACATTGAATAATAGCTGCTTCAAACATGTAGCTATTCCATAAACAAATCTCATTTCTTAAGTGTATAATCAAAAGTCAGGAATACTTTGGGTTCCTCTTCTCAACCCATGGGCCTCTAACTTCAAACCCTCTCTAGAATTTTTTTTTAACTGCCAAGCCTAAGGAAGCCATGGCCAGAGACATCCAGATGTTTATTATGAAAGATCCAGAATGCAAATAACACAGAAAAAATTCCTATTTGCTTACAGCAGGATCAGATGATCTCTGTGCTCAAGTTACCAGAAGGCAATTATTTAGTTAAATCTGTTCCTATTGTTTAGAAGAGTAATCTCAGAAAGAAAAATCAGCCTGTCAGTTCTAGAAAAATCTATGCAAAGGACCACTTTTCCCTTCCT
Source organism: Mesitornis unicolor (assembly GCF_000695765.1). Classification (NCBI taxonomy): domain Eukaryota; kingdom Metazoa; phylum Chordata; class Aves; order Mesitornithiformes; family Mesitornithidae; genus Mesitornis; species Mesitornis unicolor. The sequence goes on from NW_010199146.1 coordinate 41,161, forward strand.
GACTGGACCAAACTGTGCAAATAGTTTAATTATATCATATGGATCCAACACTTGGATTAATCACTCTGACAGAAGCACAGCCAGCAATAGGATTATTGTCGTCATAGTGCCATAGTTCCCAAGGACCCAGACTCACCCCATTCGAAAGAACAACACTTAAGGATGCCTGGAGACAGGAGAAATCACACAGGAGAGTCTCTCCAATATGAAAGCAATGTACCTACTGCTTCCTAGAGACACTTTCACCCAGTAACAGCACCCTAGAGCATATGGTCAGTGCTCAGCAAGGGAGAAATGGCTGAAAGAGCTGGAGCTGACTTACTCCATCACAGTCCAGGGTGAAGGGAGTAATCAGCTCTGCCACTCAATTTCAGGTAAGAATACATGCTGTCATTCAAGGACAACAGCATTTGGGGAACACCAAAGGCATTCCAGAGCCACAGCGACTGGAAATAAGGTTTACTCCTGCCACAATGAAAGAACTGTTAGGCTTGCAAGCTTTTGCCTTGGCTATATTCATTTATGTATACTTCATCTGTTTTTCTCTGAAATTTGGCATCTTTTTCCTGACCCAAGAAGCCTATTCTACAGTTTCAGTGAGACTTGGACTCTGACCAGCCATGTATGAGCACATCCAGCAACTCCCTGGTCCAGAACAACTTCAAGCTGAGGTTTACAAGCTAGGTACAGCTGTTGGAAATTAACTGGTTTTTTGGAACTGCAAATACAAGGTCTTTAATTTTTTTTTGGTGCTTTTACAATTAAGGCACTTTGATGAAAAAGGTTCCATTTGCAGGTTACATTTGTGACTTAGTATCTCCAGGTCTTTCCTGCTACTACAATGTATTATTTTCAGGTAATGCAAGGATTAAATAGGAAAGATGTAGGCATACAAATTGTTGCTACTGGACATTCAGACGAGTGGTTTTCACGATTTGCCTTTGTTCTGCAGAAGTTCTGCACTGCATATTATATTTAAGTATGCAACCAACCATCAACACAGCAGGACATAATTTTTAAAGACTCCAAAGGAGCCAAGCCATGTCAATAATCTGGTAATCAAAAGACTACTCATACAGAATACACAGGAGATCAGCTTGGTGGGGTGGGAGTGTAAAGTATTCTATAGAAGAAAAATTAATGTTCAAAAAGGAGAGTTAAACTAACATAAGGGTTTGCAAGGAACTGTGAGTTAATGCTCTCCCTCCATTAAGCACATCAAGAGTGTTCTTTTCCTAATGAGTTAACCTCTTATTATTCAAGTTTAATGGGGACATATATTTGTTTAACCCTATAGCCTCAGGAGTCAGAATTTCCTGGTGTTAATTATATGGCATATATGCACTCTTTGCTAGTAATGTCAAATGGCAATTCCTGCCAAATCTTGAAATAGGAATCTACAGCAAGCCTTAGTCTGCTTGACAGAAGAAATATACCTGGAGGTTGTAATTCCCCACAGTTCCTGAAGTCCAAATTCTGCCCTCATAGCTGGGCAGTGGATGAGTTAACACACATCTCACTTACTATAGCTAGTTCAGACATGTGCAAATTGAACAGGCATGATGATGCCAGGAGAGCACTTCACAAAGAGCAGGACAACACTGCCTTTCCTTTGTCAGGAAAAGGAAGTGATCCAGACAGATCACATGTCAGTGTAGAAGTTCCACCTGGGACTTCCTATTTTAACTCAAATGCATAAGGAAGTAACTGCATGCACAGCACACTCTGCTCTGCTAAAACAACCCTACTTGTTTTTCTGTTGGTGTTTTTGTTTGTTTGTTTAACTTCCAGAGACAGTTGGTTAGTACCAAGCCTTTCAGGAAGAGCAGGACCCACACTGTAACAAGATCTCCAGCAACACCACAGAGCTCTGCTTTAACAAAGAAGCCAGCCCAGGGGATTGAGAACCATTAACTATATCATAGAAAGATCAGGGTGTACCTGTGGTCTGTATCAGCTCTGACTTCGGATAGAGCTCCTCTCTACAAATTCCAGCTACTGCTCCTAACAGTACAAACTAGGAACAAGAGATGCAACGGCTGAGGGATGAAGACAGTTATCCACATCTCCTCCAATAACCTGCTGGATGAGACAGGACATATCTGTCACTTCTCCCATTCTTCAAGTCTTCTAGGCAGTACAGACACCCAAGCCTTTGCATGGAGCTGGCTTTGTCAAAGCAGGCAGCAATGTGCAGAGTTTCATATCCACCCATTGCTACCCTGGCAAGCAAACCCCGTCTGACCCTCCTGCCTACCCCATGTGGGCGTGAAGACAGTTCTTGTGCTTATTTGGACCTACAAAACAGGAAAAGGCCCAGCAGAGCAAGGTGCTGCAGGTCTGTGTTTCCAAGATGCTCGGGCACAAAGCAAGGCATGCTGTCCTACAGCATGACTGCTGCCACCATACAAACCACTCAGCAGGGGATGGATATGCGATCCCAACTGAAGTGTGAAAGTGGGACACACACAGGACACACAAACTGAGGAAGAAAAGGAAACATACTTAGCCCCTCAAATCTCCTGCCTTAGTTTTTGCAGATAAAAAGCAGATGCCCTGGTAAACACCAGTATCTTCAGAGTCAACATTACCCTGGTTATTCATTTGTCTATGTGATGATAACACAGGCCCAAAAGCATATAAATCTCATTACAATAGCAGGACAGATGATGTTTGAATATGCAGAGTAATAGATACACAGCAAGCTGTAGTAGTTCCCTCAAAGATGATCTAAAACCAGCACCTCAGGCCACTTATTGTTATCCCAACAGAGAAACATGAATTCACAAGTTGGGAATGGACACATAGTAAATATCCTATTCCTTTTTTGTTTGATGATGCAAGTCACAGTTTGTTTAAACAAAGAACAGTTGTGTTTAGTAGCATTGCTGATTCAACATGTCTTCTCCACTTTAATTCTCTGCTAAATCTGGACACTCAAAAGGAAGAAGGCAGTTTGCAGCAACACAGTGGCTAGCAGAAGGCTGAATTTCCACTTCATAATATGATATCCTGAAGTGACAACAAAGGAGAGTGAGTTTCTACTAAAATAGGAGATTGAGTCCAATTGCCTCCAGTACACAATGACACAAATTCTGACCTCCCCTGCACCAAGGAAGAAGCTGTACTTAACTCTTTGAAAGCAAAACTACACCCTGAAGTTTGTAGTTTTTGTAGTCCTCCTTTGCCATTTTAGGTTGCAGACAGGATCATCCAGAAAAGCCAGCCAGAATACATTTAGCACTCAAACTTTTGTTTCACTTCCAATACATGGAAGGACAACACACAAGCCCCTTTTAAATAAATCCTGGAGATGTTTCTGGGCCTCCTGGAACTCTTCTAGAACATCAGCAGCATCAACAGAGCTGCAAGTCCAGGGGCCTCCTTCTTGGGAATGTCACAAGAAGCCACTGTATTTCCACCCACTTACAGATAAGTTGAGCCTACCATTGCCTAACTATTTCCATCCTGCTTATTGCAATGAATAAACATATCAATAATTAACAGCAAGTAAGATGACTATTTGCACTTCTGTAGGGCCCTTCCTCCAAGGAGCTCGTTAATGGAACAACAGCCTTGCAAGTGCCATTGTTCTCCCATTTCACAGATAGGACACTCCACCTCATCCAGCATGAATTACCTCCTCTAAGGGTCCTGGAACAACACAGCAACATGGAGAGGCCAATGCTGAACACCCATGCTCTACCCACTAGGCTGTACTTCACTTAAGGAAAAAAACACCAACAGCACAGACAGCATTCCCAGCCACCCAGCAGTAATTTCCTTCCAAGCAGTCTTCATGTGACAGAAGCAGGTTCCTTTCTGCTGTGCAACACTGAAAAGAATATTTCTGGGGTTGTGGGCAAAGTCAAGCCCAAGGGTAAAGTGCTAATTTCTAAATAACCATATAGCCATGCATGGCTTCTGAACCATGGTTAATTTAATACCCACACATGCTCATTAGAGTTATTCATGCACCCACTGCAATCAGCTCGTTTACACACCTGTCGATGACAACTTTCAGATTATTACTTTAATTAAGAAAGCTCTCTAATTCATTTGGATTGTATTTCCAAAACACTTTCTTTTCCACTGGCAGAAAACTAGCACTTACAGGAAGACAAGGAGCTAGTTGGTACAGCTACCAGGTGCAATGTGGAGACCACACTTCAAGAAGAAAAACACAGGGAACCAACATCAGATGCCTCCACCCTGAGCAGCAGAAAGCATGACTGTGATGAACCAGGACAGGCCAGTTGTCAGTTATACGACCTGCAGTAAATATTCAACAAGTTTCACAGCAAATCCTGTGGGATTCACTCACTTCTGAAGGAATATCCTGTCAGAGGAGGGCCTGCAGCATCTTTCAGCCAGGCCCTGGCACTCTTGGGTGCCCTACAGCAGCATGACACAGAAATGCTAAAACTCAACTACTATCCACATGCACAGGGCTGGGTTCTTCTCAGGCAGGGCCAGGGAGTACAACCACCCTCACTGCTTTCCTGCCTCAGCCCTCAGGGACCAGGTGGCACACCACCATTGATCAGAGGGGCACCACTGGCGATTCGGGATTGGCTGGCCAGGACAGATGGCAACATGGGATTGGTGAGCATACCTCAGCCCCTTAGTGGGGCCAAGAGCCTTAGGGACCCTGCGTGCCCGGCATCATGGAGTGATCAAGGAGCGAAGGGACCTCTGAAGATCATCTCAAAGCCTGTTACAGGTGCTCCCCAGAGGCTTCAGCTCACGAAAGAGCCATCCAGTAATGCCAACAGCAGCAGGGGTTGTGGGAAAGCCAGCCTGGAATTGTCAGTGCCTGGCATCAACTGGAGCTGCTTTGTCAGGCCCCACACAAGGACCTCAGCACCAACCATTTAGTGGCCTTGCAGTAGATGAAAGTTGAATTCGAGTTGACCTGATTTTATCACAGTAATAAAATAATTCCTTTAAGATCATGTTAGACACCAAGTTCACAACCAAACTGCCTGCAAGTCAAAATTATCATCCTATTATCTTTGTTTTCAGCTGGAGCAGGACTCGGCTGCAAATGAACAACTGATTAACAGCCGGCTAACTTCACCAGCATTTCATAACATCCTCACATACTCTCAGTGGCATATGTGACATTATTTCCCAGGAGAGGATTTTAACATTGTTACCATTTTATAGAGCTAAAAAGGCTATGTTAATAAAATGCAAAATTTTATCATACTAAGAGGATATAAAACTTCTGCACTGTCTGTCCTAAATATTTTTTGTAATCAGCTATAACTGCGTCGCCAAACAAGTTTTAAATTGACACAGAAATCAGTGTATTTATTTAGTGACTATTTCTGTAAAGGCAGTCAAGTTAATCTAGGTTATGACATCTGACTAGAAAGTATCTTACAGATTGCTTTTATACATTTGCCAAAGTTTTCCAAAATGAAGCATGGAATAAGTAACAGATAAAGAACATAAACTCTGAAAAACACTAAAAAAATAATATTTGGCTATTTTTTCCCAGTTCACCAATTCTTCTGTGTTTTTTTTTCCATGCATAGTTCCAATATTCCAGTATTATTCTCAAAATCCACTTTTTCCCCTTCTTTTTTGAAATTAAAGCCTCAGCTTTTTAACACAGAGGAGATTCTCTCACACTTTCAGCAGACTGTAATAACAGGTTGTTGGAAGAAGGAACCTTGTACAAACTGGTGTAGACAAAGGCACTCAGCTCTCAGAGCAAGTGCTGCACAGTCTGCATTTGAGCAGGAGAACTCCAACCAGCCACTAGTGCTTCTCTGGTTCAATTTTCCTCTACATTATCCAGGGTTTGTTCTACAAGCTAAAGGACAGAACAAGCTAAATCGCTCACTTTGTTCCCCACCCCTCCATCTGCCCTTTCATTTCAAATTTGTACTTACCTTTATTGCTGACACAAAAGTCATTGACCTACCTGAGTAAATTGTGCACTCCACTGTCCCCAGTAACTACATCTTGGTAAAACATCCCTCAGTTTTAGCATGCCTCTATTTCCACACAGAGTCACTGGTCCAAAGAATTCACATACTGAGGGAGTGAGCCAGAGTCCTCAAAGCATCAACTTCTGAATCACATCTATTCCCTGTACAACCAAGCCCTGTCAAAAACCTCTTTTCAGGTTACTAGTAGGGTGGCCACAAAGTAATTTACAAATATGTCTACACTAATAATTCAGGAGAAGAGGAGATCCTGAAGAAGCCCACCAGAAACACCAAGCCTGTAGCAAGGCCCAGAGCAGGTGCAATGCTGCATTCCAGAGCCAGATCTGTCTTCAGGAAGTGCCCTAGACCTATTAGCTCCAGCCCATAACTCACACAGGTATTCAAATAAAGTTATTTTCACTACAAGACTCTGTCTCTAAGCATCCATTCCTGGTATCAGCACTTGGCTCTGTACATACAATTACACATATCACCAGGGCAGAGAGCACTGAATAGGGTCAGGAAATCTGTGAAATCTTCTCCCATCTGAGGCAGGAACTTCGTACTGAAGGTCACCTGCCAGCTCTGAGATGTGCTGCTGGGAGGGCTGTCATCCAGTCTTCCTGCTGCCAAGCTGGTATTCCTACAGGAAAAGGCAAGAGCTTTGTGAAAAGACAACATGTGCTTGCTGGTATCTTATGCCTACAGAGTCCTTGGTAGATGCAGAACTTAAGCAGTTTCTGAAAACTTCCCAATTCTTTCTCTGCCAGGTGGAGGGGAGGAGGAGTGGGCTGTCATGACCAAGTTACAGAAGTCTTTTGACAGAAAAATCCTTCCTTGGGGAGTTCACTAATGCATAGAAAACAGCCCAGGATCTGTCATTCTGGTATCATACCTTCAAAATGGTGAAGAAACAGCAGTCTGAAAACTGGACAGAACAAAACAAATATAATACACTTTCAACAACAGAACTGCCCAAAACAGCCTCTGCTGCCCCAGCCTGTGTCTCCCACTGCCAACAGGAGCTCTGCCATCTACTTGGATGGGATTAGGGCTCAGCTCTAGATAACTAGCTCGAGTGGAAACCACAGAACGCGCACTGCAACTGAAGCCACTGGAACTGCAAGACAGAAATAGAAAGCAATGGGCCAAATTCTGACACCTTTATTCAACCCTCCTTCCTCCACCTCAAGCAAGCACAGTCTTGGCCACTAAAACAGCCCCTTTGCCACCTAGCAGATTCTTGGTCATTGATGCTGGATACCCAGGCTTTGCAAGCCATGCTTAGACATAAATAGATACTAGTTTCTAGGCAGGATCACACAAGAGCAGTCCAAGCAAGGCAGCCCAGCACCGATGATACCGATTAAGAAGGCATACTCGGAGGAGGGAACTAGCAGGTGACTAAACCAGTGCTGGCACAGCACTGGCACCAATGCCAAGTGCAGCAGGATGACTAAGATGCAGTTAGCTCGCCAGTATGAGAAAGGTTAGATGCTCCGGGCACTTGTACCCCAGATGTCAGAGCAGATCAGTGCTGCGGGCAGCGGGGGTGCTGCGATCCTAGCGTGGGGCTGGCTAACAATGCAAGGCACAGACACAGCAAGGGCTGGTCATTAAAGCCTGAATAGACAGAAAGGAAAAGGAATCTCCTAATCATTTCCTTTAGCCATCTCAGCTCCCCTCCCATCCTTTCCCCCCTCCTGGCCTTTTGAAGATGCTTGTTAATAAGTGTTAACGAGTTGCCTGACAAAGGAGAAGGAGGAGGAGGGGGAGGGGGAAGATACTGGTAAGGAAGAAAAGGGACCAGAGGTCTGTGAATGCCATGGCAGATTCTGGATGTAAAGGATCCCTGGGACAGGGCCCTCACCCCTGGCAGGCCCATTTCAAGAGCTGACCTCTCTGATTGGGCTTTTTAAGAATTATTTTAATTTCAAAAATTTTATTCAATTTTAGTTTTTTTTTTGCATACCACAGACATCTCATTTCCTTTCTTCCAGTCCATCTGAGACATGCCTGCAGCTCACACACACCAGCTCTGCTGTCACCTTCTTCAGTTCCACCACGTTTTCTCTCTCTCCATTTCAGGCCTCTCTGGCATAAGCCAGGACACAGCTGTGCACACTAAAACACCCTGGGCTGCCCTGTTTACCCCATCCTTTCTGCCAGCCACAAGAACGTAACTCTCCCATAGCCCAGGCAAGAGACTCACAGAATACACCCTGCATTTTCCTACCACCTTCTCAGCAGCTGCTCCTTCCACCTTGGAGGATTCAACAACTTTGCCAGATCCACCCCTTGCAGCCTTAAATGCCAGTATTCCTATTGCCCACAGCACTCATCCTTTGTATGGATGAGCTGCACCTCCCAGCAGACCTTCCCTCTGGATGCAGGATGGTGCTGTTCCTCTGCCCCTCTGGGAGTCATTCATTTGCTTAGTATTTCACATCACTTTTGCACGGGACAAGCAATTACAGAAGGTTATAGGAGAGCAAAGCATCATCTTTTCCCATGGGAGAATTTATCTCATACAGCTTCTGGCATAGCTCCATTACCAGAACTGACCAGCCTGCCCTCAGTTGGGAACTGCAGCACCAAAAGGGGATGCCACAAAGCCTGAGGACCACAACCACTTCACTCTCACCTTAAAGAGAAGAGTCTATCATTGCAAAGCAGCATCTCAGCCCTTTTAGAAGGGCCACCAGAACTCCAAAGTAAAGTGTAAAATGTAGTTTGTCTCACCCAAGTCTGTAACAACAGACTGAGACACAACTCCTTACAATCAAAACCCTCAAGCAGCAAAACCATCTCTCTAGTAGGCCCTTCTGTTAACACAACCTTTTATACAGGGCACCCCCCCCAAAGAAATGAGCTCATTTCTCCCAGGTGGCCCATCTCTACTCGCCTACAAATCACTACCTGCAGCACAGGCCTTCCTTTAGTTGGTGTCAAAGGGCTGATTAACTTCTTCCCTGCCAGCCACTGGAGGTCTGGACCAGCTTGTGACAGCTTTCCATCTGCATTTCTTCTTCCCAATGCCTCTAAGATGACAAAAATCCCTCCTTGCCATAAACACATATGGAGCCCTGTCTACAGAAGAAGGTCATCTGGCTGTTCACTTCATTTGGCAAACCCTTGTCATAATTTATATTCCTAAATGCAAATCTGAGCTTCCAAACGTAACAACTGCTTCAACTTGAAATCTCCCCCACCTGCAACTGTTCCTATTGACTACAGACCTCTCCCCATTTCTTCTGCAGCAGAGAGAAAGTGAAGCCAGACTCACTCCTGCTATAAAGCCATTAGGAGACATTTGTGCCAGCTGAATCCAACCTCAAGGGAGTTACAAAGTAAATTACATTGACCCGTAATTTTGTTTCCCACAAAGTACAACTGAGACCCTCAACATATGGTTACTTCTTAAGGAAGTGATTTTCTGAGAATAGTGAACTTGAAGAGACTGACAGTGCCTCTTTAGTGGTTTGGCTAGCAGAAGAAGGTTATCAAGTTGTCCCAGGGAAAAAAAAAAGTGACCTCTGAACTACACATACAATTTTTGAATTGCCAGAAAACTATTAATTCAGTATCTAAACAGATCACTGTGTTGTTACTTATTCATGCTCAATTCATCAAGAAAAGCAATTCATTAATCTAAAGAACTAGGCATATAATTTATATATTGACTACTCTGTTTTATTGCCAAAGCCTACTGTATTATACTTCAGTTTTATGTGTGTTATAATAAAAAGCATGTGTGAATTCTCATTTTAAAACAGTTGTGCATCCGTGTGGTTTGAGTTAATGCTTTTGAAAATATAAGTCTCCGCACAATGCTATCTGAAAATAGAATCTGCCTATGATAAAACTTTAACTCTTGAGATGTGCTATAACAGCATTTTGTGATAAAAAGAAATCCATTTTTGGAAAAGGGACTTTAGACGTGTGCTCAGAAAATATTTTTTTAAAAAAACATTTCTAAGTAGACAAAGTAAAGACTATTAAATAGACCATTTCACTGCAGTACAAAACAATCTCACCTCCATCGAGAATAAATACTTTTAGACACCACAACATAGGAAAAAGCAGCAGTCCCAGCCAGGTTGAAAGGCTAGAGTGAGTGCATCAATAATTAATCCTTATATCTTACCCAAGAAGTGAAAAAAAATATTGCAGCCCAAGTACAGGTTAATATTATTATACAGTTGCATGTGAGTACTATGTACTGGAAAACTGGAAACATGCCGTTGGCAAATGGCAGAATTAATCTCTGTATTCTTCATATATAATGAAGTCTGCAGTTGCAGAAGGATTATGAAACAAACACTTGTTTCCATTTAACTGAGTCTATTTATTGACAGTAAATATCTGCAGCAGAGATAAGAATAATATTCTGTTTTTATTTTTCAGGACACCATCAGAGAACAAGACCTCCTGCAAATAATGAAAAGAAGATGAAGGTAAATGAAGCTCTAAATATTTGTGCAACATAACGTTCACATTACTTACGTGTTGAAGAATAGTACTTATGTCAAATGATGGGTATGATTTTAACCATTTGTTAATTTTAACCATATTTTTTAGACTAGCTCTGTGTACTTTGAGGATGCACTAATGCAAGAAGCAGCATGTTGACAATGCTCAGTGTCTGTTATATATAAATAGAAGTGATAAACCATCTTTGCTTCACTGGAAACAGGTGCTACCATCTCTAGTCTTCACCAAAGGTCAAATGCAGCTTTCTTAGAAATACTGAGCTCTATTATGTTAACAGTCTTAAATGCATTTTTTTTTCTGCTAAGGGAGAATTCTGTTTAACATTCAATGTCACAATATGGCCTATTGTTAGAACAAATTACCCAGTCGATTAATTACACAGCTATCTTTCCATCAGTTAGGAAAGAAATACCCCAAATTACATACATTATATACAAAATACATACATAATCCTGAAGTTAAACCAGGATGCTTTTGGCCCATTTGACTAAGGAAGTGAGCACTCTTCTTGGGTGACTGATTTTTAGTGACAATTCCTAAGTAGTTGTCATATTCTGAAGTCACTCACCCTGCCCTCCAGGGACAAGAGGTTCGCTTGAATTAGTATTTGTGTCCAAGCAGTGGGAGCCTGACTCTGATGCCCACCTGCCCTGGGGCACAGAACCAGTGCCAAATCACCATCCTGATGAGCTTGTTTGGTTGGAGCACCTAGACATTGTAGTCATAGGCATCCTTGAGTCAGACACCTGCTTCTCAACCCTCTTTTTGTGTAAAACAAAAAATCCTGCAACCAAGGACCACAGCCTGGAGCTTCCCCTTCCCTGGAGAGGAATCCTGGGTCTCTGAGTCCACGCTGTTTCACACTCCAAGGCTCCAGCAATATTTAGAGGTATTACATTAATGAACTTCTTAGCAAACCATCCATCACATGACGACAGAAATTCCAGTCTCTGATGACATTGTGTCAAAGCTTCAGTATGCTTCAAGTGACTCAAAATGACACTTAGCCATACAAAACACGATCATCTTCAGAACATTTCTGGGTACTCACAAAAGAAATAGCTAGGACTATACAACCTTGCCTGCGCATTTCTTGAGGGATATAGCCAGTATCTAACAAAGACTATAGTCCCTATCAGATCTGCATTCATGGGACTGGAGCCTCCAAAGTGCCAATGGAGAAGCAATATCTTTGCCTGATGGTTCTCACCTGGGCTTGAACTAAAGTCACATGATGAAAACAAGCTACAGAGTAAATCTGATGGGTCTGATGGTGTTTCCCTTTGCAACTTCTCTGGCTAGATCCTGCTTTTATGGTTTCTTGTTCACAATTATGATACAAATGATTTGTGGGTGTGTATTTCAAACAATCTATTGCTACCACTGTATGGGAGGATTTACTGTCCACAGAGCACTATTATGCAGTAAGTTTGGAGGCCTCTATCACAGCACACTGTATCATACCTGAGCAGTACAAGCTCCATCAAATACCTGGCTTTGTCTTGGTTAATACCTCTAGTCAGCAAAGCAGGAGCCATCCTGCAGAAAACTCAGCATACATCTAAGAGCTTTACTGAATACATGTCCCTTGCAGCCTTGTGATAATCATGTATGTATCTTTGCAGAAACAAAATGTTAATGAGTATTCATCAGAATCCTTTTTGCTTCACATTAAAAATACTCTTTGTGCAAGTGTTCCCAGGAGAACAAGGAAGAGAGGATGGAGATTTCACAGCTCTCTGAAGGCTTTTATACAGCATTCATCCTATTTTGTCCAACTCAATAGCAGCTTCTGCTTCAACCGTAAGTATACATCACCATTGTAGCTACCCCCTAACAAGGCAGATATGCATTCACACTAAAAATGACTGTGATGCAGACAAACTTGGCTGAGTATCATCATGTAAAAGAGAGACAGAAAAGACTGAGTGCTGATTGTAAAAAAAAAAGATGGATGACCAAGAGTATAGGCACATAAAAAGAGCAGAAAGCCAAACTCATTTAAATAAGCCCAATGACAGTCTCAGAGATTGCTTTTGGGCAGGGGCTGGCTGAAAGAGGCTTGGAGTGGGAACAAAAACTGACTCTTGGTGTTTTGCTTACTGCTTACTGCAGTGTCCAGCAGCTGGTGCATCTTCTTGGTGAAGACACAGAATTGCATAAGAGTAATTTCTGTTTTCTCTTTTACAAGCAATCTGCATGCCCCAAATTTTGACTAACAGCCTGATTCAAAAGCAGTGACAGTCCAGAGAAGGCAGCCAGAGCAGCCATTTTCCCTCAGGGAGCCAAAATGACATTATGACTGAAGTTAATGACAAGTTAGGCCAAAGAAAGTCTGAGCCTGGATTTCAGGTTCATGCTCGCACTTTCCCAGGTTTCAACACAAATCTAAGGCCATATGGTGTCTTTGACTACACTTAGTCAAGTTTTACTAGCTGGCAGCGCTCAGCCATGTCCTGGGGCTTTTCAGGTCTTCTATTTGGGTCCCACGAAAAGCAACATTTGTTAGCCTAGACTGTGGAGGCTCCCTGGGGAATGCTCTCCACCACGGCAGGCACCATGCGCTCTCCAGCTCTCACAGCCACCTTTCAGTACAGAGAAATTCAACAGGCCTTGAGTTTCAGGCGTTGGGCCTGATTAATGGCCATGATGTCCCACTAATTCTATGACATTCACTTGGTTCATATGAAACGCACCATCGCAGCAAACACTTCCCCAAATATTCCAAGGGCTTTGCAGCATTAAAAATAGGAATGTTTAAAAGACAAATTGTGCCCTCAGAAAGAGTGGCCGTTTCACTGTGATAACACCGCGCAGGCAGCATCTCTCCACACTGCCTCTCATGCAGTTCCAGCAGTGAAGCAGCACGCATATTCCCACTATTAATTAGCAGCTCTCCGATGTACAAGGGACAAATTATTGCCTGGTAATAATTATTAACAAGAGTATTTTGTACTCAAAGATTTTTGTTTACAATCTTGAATTGCAAAAAGATTTTGAATAATCTCCCTGCCAAAGGAGCAAAGAGAGACAAGTACTAATGCACCATCAAAAAGCACTCATTTGAAGGAGGCACAGCTCAGATCCTAAAGGCTGTCCCTGTAGCATGGTGCAAGGAAAGCAACCAACCCACTGTGTACAGATCTGCTTTTCAAACATGAGTAGCCCTGGTAGTTCAAGCACAGCCACCACTGGAGGGATTTAGCAGTGCTCTTGTTTGGTGTGGTATGTCACTCCCCAAAGCCAGTGCTCGGACTTTCCAGGCCTGTCTCGTAACTGTGGAAGCACGGTGCCCTCCTGAGCCCTCCCCACCCCTCTCTCAATGCCCTAAACTGACTGACAGAATTAGATTTGTGGAGTGAACTCAGTTGCTTTTGATCTCTATTCAAGGTGCCATCAAGGGATCTTAATAGGTATCTTAGCAAATGCTTTAAGGCCTGAAACCATCATTAAAGAAACTCCCGATTCTCACACTTGTCTGAAAGAACAGAGGAGCAAGCTGGCTTCAAATGCCAGTTGACAGATGGGAAGACATATGGACTATAGGATTGCCGTTCTAAAGAGTCAGAGCCATGGTCAGGCTGAGGAAACATACATCTTTATTTTGATGTTGACCTCAAAGGGAAGAGGTCTGAGTCAACAGAAAGAGGAAAGGACAGAAAATATCAAGTCTGAGGCTGAGATTGCTTTGAACTTGAGGACAAATATACTAAACGATACCAAGTTGACAAAAAGGCTTCCTGACACTCCGTGTCTGCAAATTTAGCAGTCTGACCCATATAGCTGCTTGATGCATTTTCAGTAATGAGCCGAATGAGGACCAGTAATGCTGATCCAATCTCTTGTGGCACCCAAGAAGTTTGTCATTTCTTCCAGCACCACCTGTTCATGGAGATCCAGCATGGAGCAGGATGGAGGCACATGGGAGTGCTTTGGATTAAAGCCCCCATCATCCTTCTGCCGGACTTGGGAGGGGCTATAGAAGTACAGAATCACTCCGTGCCACAGATCAGTGGATCCCTGCAGATCATTTCTCCTCAAGTGCTGAATTTGTTTCTGTACTGGCTCTATATGGAAAAAAGTATGAGCCCATCCCAACTCATTAACATTGCACATAGCATTTTCTATAAAACTCCCCCTGGGACTCTTAACTGTATTCCTTTCCAGCACTGAAAAAATGTTCAGGATAAAGTTTAGACATTTGGAGCCTTCTGCTGAATTTAAATCCCTGTGTGAGGAATCCATGAAAAAAATGAAGGGATAGATATCTTATTGTCTTCCCAGAAAAAAAACAGGGCCTTTTAGTTCACGGTCTTTCTTCATGTCGTCTTTTTATCACAAGTGTGCACTGATGAAACTACTTTAATGCAGTCTGTTCCAAGAGATTAAATTGAATGTCTGTGTAGAGTTTCAGGGCTCAGCAGCATAACATGGCAGCTTCATTTCACATCTCCAGGACACTGGGCAGGCATAAAAATAATTGCAGACTCAGAAACGATCAAGGAATGTATCCCGGTTGCAACAGATGCTGTATTAAAAGGAAAGACAAAAGCCAAAGTGCATAATGAATTTAAAAAGATTTCTTTATCAAACATGTCATTTGTTTGAAGGACTGAATTGCTGGCATCAGATGTGGCAGATCAGCTTGTTACCAAAGTGAAACATAAGGGCTGCTACGCAATGGCAATTGATGAGTCAATTGAAATCACTGATGTTGCTCAAATGCGCACCTTCCTTTAATATGTCAATGGTCAGAAGTTAACCAAAGACCTTCTGGTTTTGTCACCGCAGAAGCAAACCAAAGGCTACAAAATATGGTGTTCTAGCGCTGAACCTCAGAGGCCCTAATATACTTAATGGGAGTTGATGCTCCAACTACAGTTGTCTGTGAAAAATGATTTCTGACATACCTCTAACAACTGAACTCAGGCTCGTGAACATCAGCGCCTTGTCCATCAAACCGTTCTCTGAGCTGCATTAAAAACAAGATATTAAAATGTCATTAGATTACCCAGAAACACAGTCATCTGTCTAAGGCTGACACCTATTCCTTGTGCTGATTATTTCAGCTTTCTCTTTACAGGGATGTTGTTGAAGGGAACAGTTTGCTAAGTACTCAGGAGGTTTGTTGATGAATAAAAATCCAAATAATGCTTAGTAAAAATATTTTCAAAACTCTTCCTCCCTCCAAAACAAAAACAAAACAAAGCAAAAAAAAAAACCCCAAAATCCAAACACACATTTCCTCCATCCTTCATAGCCATTTCTAGATTACCTGGGCAGAATTTCTTGGTCTTGATACAAGAAGTCTAAATAATATTGTTGAAAAATCTTTACAAGATTGAATTTTCATGCTTTAGAAACCCAGAGCGAGAAAGCAGAAAGGGTCACTTTACACAAGCCAATTTTCAGCAGAAGCACCCATGTGGATTTTTCACTAGAGGAAATAGCAAACTGATCAAGAGATTATAAAATCTCTCACAGGGTCTTTGGGACATATTATGAAGATTTTACTGCAGAGATGCAAGTCTCCCTTGAGCTTGGTTTAGCTTGGTTCCCTTGGCTAACCTTGCTGAGAGCAGGCAGGAAGATTTAACTAGTTGGGAAAAGCTGTTGGTGTGGTTTGCTCTATGGGCTGCACTGCTACTGCTTTTTTCTGCCTCAAGAATTCCATCTGCCTTGCCAACGAAGGAGACAGGAGTAAGAGGTGAGCATCCATGGGGGTCTTCCACTGGCATCTGTGGGGCCAATCCAGCAGTGGGAGAAGTCGCTCAGAGCCTAACAGGATGGAGAGAAGGCCCCATGCCTCTGCCCACAACCAGCATGCAGCCTCAATCCAGCTGCAGTGGGATGTCTAGAAAACACTCTGGGATTTGTTAAAAATGAGACTTTTCTAATGCACTGAAGCTGACAGACTTCAAGTTGTCATATATTAAAATGGTACGTACGTTCCTTCCTCTGTGTAACCAGTAACAGGACAAAAATCCTTGCCAACTCGTCTGTCCCTCCTGCCAAGGATTGTTTGAGCTTGGCTCATCCCGAGTGCCCCCAGTGGGATCCAGATTAACACAGTTTTGAAACACACATGGGCCACAATCATTCAAGACTTGATCCAACCCAGACTGGAGTCCATGGAAAGGCCTGCATTGACGTAAATGGAGGGAGAGCAGCACCATCGCCCCTGCTGCTGAGAATCCAGCCCTGGTCCCTCTGCTGCAGCAGAACCCAGGCTGTGGCCTCCAAGAATGGAAGGGAGCGCGGGGGAGCAGGAGGGCAACAACACCTCCCCAAGGGTCCCGAGCCCCATGGGTGAGAAGCTGCCTGCAGGAATCCAGCCTGCCCTTTCCCCTCCCAGCTCAGGTCTGGATCATCACCGGGCTCTGTCACTGGCCACGTCCCACAGCTCCAGCACAACAGCGTCAGCAATGCCTGCACCCTGTACTTGGCAGCCAGCCATGCACAGCTTTATCATGGGAGCCAAAACTGGCGTAGCATGGAGGGTACCTCACCCCAAGCACCGCACACTACTTCCTACAGGACAAATCGCATGCACATCTCCAGACACTCGCACACTTCTGTGAGGGCTCTGCCTGAATAGCCTGCAAATGCAAAAGGCTCAGCTGGGTGCATTCACACACAGGCAAAAGGAGCAGCTCCTCACTGCCACACCAGCCTGGCCTCCTTTCACTCCCCTATTCCTCGTTCACCAACCCACATCCCTTTTGTTCCTCCTTTCCTCATTCCCACGTTTTTGTGCTGCCCTCCCAGGCATCCTCTGCGTTCCCCAACAGCCTGCCCTTCCACGGTCTTCTCCAAGTTTACTCCTCAGTCATCCTTTATTTGGGATTTGCTGCAGTCACACGAGCAAGAATCGAAATGGGGAGATACACCAACCTTGGGGCCCCCTGCCTTTTACAGCCTCTGGTACTGGTACAGTGTGAGTAGGAGACTGCACCAAGCCAAGGGGGCCAGCATTCATGCACGCACTGGCCCCCAGCTTGGGGCCTTATACTCTATCACAGCAATTAAAAAACTGCCCATTCAAGTCCTTTGTCTTAAAGATTTCCATCCTGGCCACAGCAAGTGCAGATTTATTGGTGGGAGCAACTGCAGGAGGAATAGCAAACAGCACATGCGTGTGTGCCTATGTGCCAGCACATGGGATCCCATGCCTCCACCAAGCATGGCAGAAACTCATGACAGTCGAGATTAAATATGTGACTAATATAAAATGGGTTTCCTGGCGCATTTGGAAAAAAAAAAATCATTTGGCATCTTCTTTCATGACATACACAGCACAGTCACGGTGTTGTGGGTATGCACTGGTGGGGACAACCAAAGCCAAGAGAGATGGCT
Organism: Mesitornis unicolor; assembly: GCF_000695765.1. Classification (NCBI taxonomy): domain Eukaryota; kingdom Metazoa; phylum Chordata; class Aves; order Mesitornithiformes; family Mesitornithidae; genus Mesitornis; species Mesitornis unicolor. The sequence continues at coordinate 58,953 of NW_010199146.1, forward strand.
GACTACCCTGCATCCAAGGAATCAGACACTGGCCTTATTATCAACAGTGATGCACAGCATGGCCTCTGCTTTCTCACAGGCTTCCACTCACTCAAGCTAAATTGCACAACCTGTATTCACCGCTGCCCACTACCGTCCTATTTAAAGGCACAGCCTCACACCCACGAGAGCCCAGCCAAGGGGTATATCACTGCCTTCCCATCCCAAACTTCCTGCTGCAGCCTCCTAGCCTTTCCACAGAGGCACACAGAGGGCTTCAACACTTGTTGACACTTCAAAATAACACGTTAATCATGATAAAATCAGCAACCGCATCTTTTGTTGACTTCTGTAGGAATTTTGCTGGAGAAAGGATGGCAAGACTCAACTCCAAGCATGCTGAGTGACATATTTTCCAAACCATCCTTAGATTTTTCCTAACATCTAGCAAGTAAGTTGCTGACAGAAGCAGGATGGTTCCCTGTTAGTTGGGCAAGAATACTTTGCAGTTCAGTAGAATACCAAATTTGGTAGAATGTCTTCCACTTTGGTAGAAGATATTACAAACAACTGTGAATTTTAACACTTTTTCACATTACGCATCATTCATTCTGAGGAGGGGGTGGTGATCATTTTCTGCAGACAGCCAGCAGTGCTTCCAAGAATGAAAATGTTCAACGAAAAATAATGAAAACCAGACATTTAGTAACATTTTCATTTTGCATGTTTAAATATTTATAACTATGTTCATAAAACCACGTGTTTGCTCTCCTAATGCACTAGTGATTGTGTTTATGAAATGCAGTATTTCTCCAATGCCCCTTCCCTGCCTCAGCTTCTCTGCCGGCCACGATTTACTCGCACTGCAGCACTGACGACTAGCTTTTATGTACACGACTGTCTGACATTAAGAACAGAAAATTACTGAAAAGAAGAAAATGTATTTTCAGGACATGAATATCTCAATGATGAATATGTGATTTTAAACTTTGTAGGGGGCATTTATGCTGGCTTAATTCTTTCACCACAATTTATTGTCAATCTGGAAGGAAACTATTTCTTAAGCCATGGTAAAACAAAGAAATCTAGAAATATAAGTGTTATAAAACTATGATGCTGATGTAAACTATTTTTCTTGCTAGAAGACTTTTCCCTAATTTGGATGAAAATTAAATGACAACAAAGAATTTTGCTTTGATACTGCAAGTTGCTCAAGTTTGTGTTATAAATTTCTAAAATGCTGATCAAGTGGCCATATCCTGAAATTGGGACTATTCCACTTTGCAGACCCAGATGTGAGCCCACTGTATTTTTCTCTGTCCTCTGATTACAGGCATCAGGATATAATTTACATGGTCCAGTCTGGTGTATTAAACGCACAGGGAAACCACAGCTGCAAGGCAACACTGGCAGAGCTCAGCCATGCAGCCAGGGACACAGTAAATTCTTTATCAAATCATAATTTTCAAAATGCCCCATGTCAGCTTGTAATTTCAAAATGGAACTAATGATTATGCAGGTCTTTTTTTAAAATTCTTTTTCTTTCTTTTAAAAACATCTCCAACTTCAGATTTCTGAACGGGTCAGGGAACTCCTGTGCAATCCAGTCCTCAGCAACATTAAGTGAGGACCAACAGAGTGTTTTTATTTTAATCTGAGCCCAGCATCCTCCCAAAGGCACAGGGAGTATCTTCAAGGCGCAGTTTCGACTCCTTTGGTCCTTTGCCTGCCTTCTCCTTCCGCATCAGCAAAGGATGAAAAGGAAACAGGAAAAAAGTTGCAAATTTCAACGTCACATTGATATCTCATTTTAAAAACAAAATGAGTAGTGCAAAGCCATTAGAGTAAATCACTCCACTTACTGAATTATTTTCAAATACTTCTACAGGCCAAGATTAAAAATTAAATATGTATTTTACTGCTGCAGTGTTGCAAATTCTTACAATAGTATCAATAGCCTCATTTCTTAAAATACAAGTCAAGCTCCAGAATCAGGCAACCACATGAAAACTCAGGCTCCACTTTGAAATGCAGGTACTTTGGCCTTAAGAGTCATCACAAAAAAAAAAAAAAGAAAAAGAAAAAAAAAAGGGAAAATAAAATCTCAGGCTCACAGCACTTAAAAAACTGGGGAGAAAAGTAAAAAAAAAATACATCCACTTCATTTGTCTTTCTGAATCTTGTCGAATTAAGCAAGTCCATTTCAGGGTGCCTGGCATGTGATTTTTAAGTATTTCTACCTTGCAGTTTCCGCAAGTTCTTGAAGCATCTATTTTCTAGTAGAAATAAATATTATGGGAAAATGAGTTTTCATTGGAACAACTGCCTTCCTCAGCACCAGGAGCCCTTACACCAGTGAGCTACCAGAGCCCAATCCTTGCAAACTCTGCATGCATCTGAGGAGCTTTGGTCACATAATGTCCAGCACAGAGATTTTTCTCTTAAAGATAGTATTCGAATCCAAATGCAGACTTTTCCTATAGTTAAGACTGAGTATCTCACAGCAATCTCAACACAAGTTTTACTTTTTTCTTGAAGTTATCAATAATTACTGAGAAGCTCAAGTCCATGGATTTAATAGGATGCTAAATGCAAACAAAAGCAATGTTTATTTTCAGTAAGAACACAGTAAAGTGGTGGAAACCCTAAATTCAACTGCACTCAACTGACATAGGGGAAAAAAACAAACAAATGAAAATAAGAAAAAAAATTAAAAACAACATCATCTTCTTGCCCAAAACAGTAAAAGAATTATTCTATCTAAACTACAGGAAGCAGCAAAAATAATTAAAAACAAAAAACAAACAAACAAAACAACAAAACCAAACACAACAAAATAACACAAGATTTTGCACTAGAATAATGTCTTAATGAAACTGGGACTAATTTAAAGGAGATAAATAAGTAGATAATTTTATTTAAAGCAAATACTATATGCTGCCTCTTGAGCTTTTCTGGCTGTAGCTATATTTTCTGAAGTGGTTATTCCCTATGGCATACAAATGTAGCAAGCCCATGGCTAGCAGAAGCCAAAATCCTGACATTTTCTACCCTGCTGTGCCCCTGCCAGCAAAAGGCCATGTCCCAGCCTGTGAATATAGCCCAACACTCATTTCTGCTCCAGATCCCCTCTCCACTCCCCCTGAGGCACAGGGATTGGGGACAACCACGCACCCACCTGAGCATAGCCCTCTGCATGGGCTGCAGAGCAAAACTCTTTTTTCCTCCTATAACAAACGATGTTTTTTCCTACCCACAGACCAGTTTCTGCCCAAACACGGGAGGCAGGGATGGTGGAACCCAGGTAGGGCTCAGCCTCCTCCAAAGTTTCGGGATCTCTGCCCAACCTCTCACTCTGCCATGCCAAGTGCCCAAAACAACCCCGCCTAAGAGCCATTTTATATCTCCGGGAATACCACAGGCCCAAACGAGGATTATACGACACTGTGAAAAAGGACAAAACCATGTGAATAGCCCTATTCTGCACATATCCTTTACACTCCTCGGCCATTATGCCTCTCCAGCTTCCCCAGGCCATCCCAGCCAGCAGGACTGCCAGTGACTTTTCCCCTCTCCGAGGCTCCCAGCTGTCCCAGTTCAGGCTACCTCACCCAGCATGCACAGGAACAGATCCTCAACATGTGGGCTGGGTCTCCCTCGAAAGGAACTTCACATATTGCCTTCAATCATTTGGAAGTCCAGCTTCAGCAATTTCAAAGCTGCCACTATTGAGCAAGTTGCCAAAACAAAATCATTCAACTAAACTATTTTTTTTTACCCAGTCCTTTTTATTAAGGTTTCTTATCGCACAAACATTTGAAGTGGAGAAACATAACCAAAGTGTTAGCTAAAAGAAAACCTAAGCAGCACACAACCTTCTTTACTGAGAATAAAAATGAGCATCTTTTAACATTAAAATATATCTGTGCCTCACTAGACAACAGCTTCCCCCGGTTTCTGCAGAGGGTTTTCCCCTGCTAGCACAGAACAGATGTCTGTAAAGCCATCCTAAACTGTCTCCTACCAACTCTGCAGGGCAGGTTCTTGCTTCGCCATCTTCACTCAGCAGTGTAAGCTCTTACACAAGCATTTGTAAGTTCTGTTCAGGTAAGCAGGCACTTGCAAGACATGGATTAAATTTCTAACCCATACAAACAGCATAACGAGGTTAACCAAATGTCTTCGTTCAGGGGTTGCGCAGATTAGTCAGTATTATTTCCTTCTGCACACTCCACAATAAAATTAGATTTCTGCAAAGAATTTAAGTCTTCCTCTAGAATTTTACCTCTCTGAAACAAAAGTGCATCTCTGCAGAGATATTTTCCATATAGTTTGATCATACCAAGAGCATAAATAACAGCAATGGTTTATCAAACAGTCATGAAATTTAGGCTCAGTTAAAAGAGCTGGTGTTAGCATGTGGTGCTTTTAATCTGGGAAGATTGTATTTTTAAAAAATTGCAAACACACAATACTACACCCTTTGCACTGCTTTGGAGCCTTACAGCTGACAGAGTTACTATAGGAACTTGGTGCCTTAGTGCCGAGACACTTGAACACAACCTGATCAAATGCTTGCAGGACTTTGCCTTCACATTGTGTGCAACCATGAGCTGCTAAAGGCATGCACAAAGCTTGGAAAAAAAGATATTATTTTCATAGGATTACACCAGACACGGAGACAGATATGCAAAAACAATGACACCAAAGGAATCAAAATATTCATGGCTCATAAAGCGTGGTAGAGGAGGAATGGCTCCAGCTCATTGCCTGCTTGTGCTTAGATTCTTTATAGGACAATGAATCAACGTTACCGCTTTTAGAAAACCATCCTGATTTCTGTTTATTTGGAGACAAATCCACCTAATCCCACTCATGCAAGCAAGCACAGCAACTTAAAGGGAGCTGCCAGTGGGAGAGGCCAGCAGCATAGAGTCTCTTTTTGTGACCAGTCCCAGGACTCTTCTGGAGTGCAACACCAGCTCCATTATTAATGATACACTAAAAGCTGAGCTAACGTGGCACCTGCTCTGCCCCGGCCGGCTCTGTCAAGCTTTTGCCCAAACTGTGAGCGCAAGGGAATGTCCACAGCTCCCTGCTGCCAGGCCCTGGCATTGAAAATCATGATCCGTGTCACTCTGACTCACAAAACCAGCCTAAGAAATCTGGGAAAAAGGCAGGGTCTTTCCTGTTCCAGGACTCTCTGCAACGGGCAAGGAACAGAGCCTTTTTGCTTCTTTTTATAGACAAATGCTTCTCATTTGTCCATGAGAGCTGAGGACTCAGCTCTTCCCTGGCTTCTGCCTCCAAGGTCTCGGGGCCAGCAGCAGCCAGTGAGGCAGAGGCAGTGCAGGGCCAGCAATGCCCACCAGCACAGCACTCCACGTTTGGGGAACACAGCCCTCCTGCCCCACCTCACTGTGCTGGTCTGAACTCCATCCTTTGCAAGCATTTCACACTCAAAGAGGTCCCCAGCCCTTTCTGCACCAATTCCAAACCCAAGCCTCAACCCCAAACCATACACACACACCCTACCTGCCCCTGTCCTCTCCATGTCCCATCTTGGGGAAGGGGGGGGGGGGTGCAGAGTGGCCAAGGAGGGCCCCTGACCTCAGTGAGCTGCATTACAAGTTCGCTCCTCCATTCCCCACACTGAGTATGAGCCCTAGCTGGATAAGGGGGCCCCAGAGTGGGGACCAGCCGGCTACCCCAGGGAAGCCAAATGATCCAGGCTTTAAATTCTAGTAATATAAAAATGGCTGAGGCAGAGCTGCCAGCCCACGAAAGTGACAGCAGAGGCAGGCCCCAGGGGCCCCGCGGCCAAATCG
>NW_010199146.1:65033-65407 GCF_000695765.1 Mesitornis unicolor
GGTCCGGAGCGGCGCAGATACGACCCAGGTGTGTGTCTGAGGGAAAAACCAATGGCCCCCGGCGACTCCGTTCCTCCTCAGCCGCTGTGGTGCGGGGCGGCCTCGCTTGCCCCTCGAGAAGGACCCGGCCTGGCAACGCTCTGCGTCCAGCCCCGAGCTCGGCTGTGCATACAGTGAGAGAAAGATTTCACAGCATGAAAGCAGCAGAGGTCCGTGGCTGGCCGGGGCACCTCAGGGGAAACAATTTAAGGATTTTAAGGGCTGGGCTGTGAGGAGCGAGAAACCTGCCTGCACCACGCTTAGGGGAGTTTTCTTTTCAGCTCCAGAGGCTGCGATCCGCCTTTCTCCTGTCTTTTGCTTCCCGATGAACCTTT
>NW_010199146.1:65738-67455 GCF_000695765.1 Mesitornis unicolor
AGTTCTTCGGGTGAGGTGTCTCTGCTCGACTCCTTTTCTCTCCTGAGGACGAGGAGGCTTTTTCGCATCCTAGTCAGAAATAAAGAAGATAAAAAAAAAAACCACAACAAAAAAAATACATACGATAACAGAGAAAGTCCAGTGCACGGAGAAGTTGTTCCCGGGAAGCAGCCCAGTGCCGGTTTACTCGGTCCCAGCATCCCCATGATGCGTCCGCCTAGGCCCAGTACTCACCATCGGGGCCTCCCCGTCCAGGCAGCCCCGCAGTCCCTGGCGCTCCGCTCCCTCGGCGACCCCGGGCTGCGGCCGCTCGAGCGGGCGGGGACAAAGGGAGAGAAGAAAAAGGAGCGGCGAGGAGGAGGCTTCGCCCGGCGCCGCCAGCCCGAAAACAACGGCCCGGCCCAACCCCGCGATGGTGCCCGCGGCCGCCCCGGCCCCCGGAGAAGGTCAAAGACGGCTCTTTCCAAAACAATAAACTTTTAATGCTAAAGCAGTTATAACCAAAAGCTGTACAGAGTTGGATTTTTTTTGCTGTATTTTTTTTTGTTAGAAAACAATTTTTTCTCCCCCATAAATATTGTTCAGTTCCCGGCACTTTGAATCAATAATTAAATTACGAACGATAAATATGGCATCATGGATATGTATTTACAAAAAAAGTTATTACAAAAAGGCAACTGTTATACTAAACGTCACAATCTGGGTAGAATAAACACCACATCCTCATCCTGAAAAATACTGACCGACCCCATCAGACGAGAATACATTCACAAGTGTAATGCTTAGAGAGAGAAAGAGAAGGAGAAAGAGGAGGAGAGCAGAGAAGGAAGCAGCAGGAGAGCTAGAGAGGAAAGTTCAAGACATAACAGGACTTTGGCACGGTTTAAGACTGTAAGTTTAAACAATCACCACTAAGGCGAAGGAGAATTTTCATCCTCATGTCAACATCCCACCAAAAGAAGGAAAAACAAAGCAAATAAAAAATAATAAAAAAGTGGGGAATCAGAGGAAGAGGGACTGGGGCAGGGAGGGAAAAAAATATCAAAGAAACGACTGTGACTGCAAAAAATGACAACAAAAAAAAATCCAATCCTGAGAAAAGGACATGGCTAGTCCAGCATCTGGGCTTGCAAAAAAATAGTAATAATTATATTATAATAAAAGACACCACCCCCGGATCCTGGCAGTTAACTAGGTTGTAGCCCTATGTAGTCGTCGGTGTGGAAACTCCATTTCCATGGGAGCGAGCTGCAGTTGGCTTGGTTTGTCGTTTTTATTTTTTTTTCCTTGTTCCCAACGCATTTGGTCCAGTCTCTGGCTGGGCAGCAGCTGCCTTCACACATACCACTCATTAAAATTGGGGGGCAGTCCAGGGTTGTGGCCGGGGTTACTCTGAAGGGCGGCCGGCGGCATTTTAGTGGAGTCCTTACTGCCAGTGGAGCCCACCGCAGGGGGGGTAGAGGACTCATACCCCGAACTGGCTGCAGGGGAAGAGTCCGACCCTTGGGATTCGTGCACCTAAAACCAAGAGGCAGAGATGGGAGCGAGTTCGCAGTCCCTGCCACCCCGCTGAGCCAGTCTAGGGTGCTCTTCCATGCAGGAGGGACACTGGGGTCCAGCAGCGTGGCCCCTGCCCGGCAAGCTGGCAGTTCATGCCTTGCCGGCTACCCCGAGCACGGGCCTCGGCTCCCTGCCACTTCACTGCAGCGTCACAGCA
>NW_010199146.1:67486-69194 GCF_000695765.1 Mesitornis unicolor
CCCCCGCCTGGGGGCGCCACGGCCACAGGCCAGGATGGATTTGCACAGCCCTCCAACACCAAGCCACACTTTGGAAACTGGGCAGTGCTTGCACCAGTGGGAGCACAAAAAGAAACTACGCCATTTCCCCAGACTGCGCTCCAACCACCGCATAGACACCGGGGACCGCTCGGGCCATGGTGGGAGTGTGGAACTCTGCGGCGGGCACCGCTCAGCTCTGCCCTGCCCCAGCTGGGGAAATGAGCCCTGAGCACGCCAGTGACTGAGCATCCCTGCTCAGGGAGAAAGGGGCTGGGGCGCAGGGGTTATTACCTTCATGTGTTTCCTAAGTGAGCTGGGGTGGGTGTAGGATTTGTCGCACACCTTGCAGATGTAGGGCTTGTCCGAGGTGTGGACGTGCATGTGTTTCTTCCTGTCGCTGCTGTTGGCAAAGCGCCTGTCGCAGCCCTCAAACTCGCACTTGAAGGGCTTCTCACCTGCGAAATTCAGAGAGGGTGAAGGAGGGCCGTTCTCCTCCCCAGCCCCACCTGCCTCCTCCCAGGACAACCTCTGCCCCGCTTGCCCCACCTTGAGGATGCATAAGCATCCCAAAAAATGGAGCAGAAGAAGATGGACAGCAGGTTTTGTTACATGTCGAATAGATTCGGGTCAGCCTTTGTTACTTTTAATTCGCGTCCTGCCAGGCCCACGCTGTGCTCCAGGGGAACGGCAGCTGCGCGAGGCTGGGGACGGTGAAGACCCGAGATAAATTCAGCGGCTTGGACAGCTTTATAAGACATACTCAAGGACCAAAATACTTTTGCTTCCTGCCTTTCCGCCCCTCTTCCCTCCACCCGGACAGAGGGCTGAAGGGAAGATGGGGATACAGATAAAAATACTTTGACAAAAATATCGCTGATTTAGTGAGGAGAGGTGCCAGTCAGGCCTAAAATAAAAGAAAATGGAGTGGATGTCACCGAAAATGAGATTTCATTCGCATTTCTATGGTTCCCTCCGCAGAGGCACGCAGGGGGCCGAGAGCAGCGGCAGCGCCTCGCACTCATCCGCTCCGTGCAACCCCGTAGAGCCTCTGCACCCCCAGCCCTTACCTGTGTGTGTCCGCTTGTGAATCTTGAGGTTCTCAGAGCGGGCAAAGATCTTGCCGCAGCCGGGGAAGGGGCAGGGGAAGGGTTTCTCCCCCGTGTGCACCCGAATGTGGTTCACCAGTTTGTATTTCGCTTTGAAGGACTTGCCCTCCCGCGGACACTCGTCCCAGTAGCAGATGTGGTTATTCTGCTCCGGTCCCCCGACGTGCTCCATGGTGACATGGGTCACCAGTTCGTGCATGGTGCTGAAAGTCCTGTCGCAGCTCTTCTTGGGCCGGCTGAGTTGGCTCTCGTCGAGCCACTTACATGACAATTCTTGCTTGATTGGCTGGCGCATGTACCGAAAGAAAGCCCCGGGGCCGTGGTGGTGATGGTGGTGGTGATGGGCTGCCACGTTCATGCCCATATTCATGTTCATATGATTGTAGTTGTGAAACTGGGCGCCGGCGTAAGGGTCCGTGCGGGGGCTGGAGACGGCCCGGTAAGGATCCGGTCGCCCGAAGAGGTCTCCCCGCAGCCCCAGGTGCATCTGCCCGTTGTCCATATGCCCGTTGGGAGACGTGTGACTGGGGCTCTGCTCATGGAGGCCGGAGAAGAGCAGGTAGCCCGGGGTGTCCGGGATG
>NW_010199147.1:0-3583 GCF_000695765.1 Mesitornis unicolor
AGCCGTCTGTGGGTAAATGGGCTTTAAGGCTTTTCCTCCCGACCCATCTAACGCCACAAAACCAAGCATGAAAATGTAGCAGGGGCTTTGATGACTCCGCTTTGTTTTCTCCTATTTTAAAAAAAGCGAAATCTAAAAGGAGAAGAAAAGAATGGAGTTTTTACAGTTTTAGTCGGTGGCTCTTCGGCTGCTGCTGCTTCAGTTGATGAATCCCAGTCCCGGTGTTTGTGGTCTGGGACGCAGAGCCGGGGTTGGGGCCGCGGTGGCAGCAGGTAACTGGGATCCCTCCTGCTCGCCCCGCTATAAAAATGCTTGGTAATGACCCAGTTCGACCCTGCCAGCTCTCTCTGACCTCCTCCTTCGCAGGATGCTGCTTAATTTGCACTAATTACATTCCATTCTGACAGGAACTTGGACATTGTCTCAAGCTTTCAGGTATTTTCACTGCCGTATTCCCATACAGAGTACTCTTGAGGCCGAGTACGGAAATGGCAATGAGTAATTTATGAAAATACACTTTCTTTAATATAATGCAGAAGTAGTTTGCACGTGGTGTGATCTAGATGCATAAATACCCCTTTCGGTTTGTGCTTTCATCTTGAATTCTTGCTAGGATTCAGGTTAAACACAGCAGTGGCAGTTTTCAATAATTAATATATTTGTTGGCTTTGGGGTTTTTGGTTTTGGTTTTGTTTTTTTCTTTTTGGTTTGCATCCAGAAGCCCAGGTTAAATTCCTAATAATAATAATAATCCTGGGGTTGTTGACCGCCACAGAAAATCCTGCTTCAAGGAACTCGCTAGCAGAGGAAAGATGTTCTGCCAAAAGGAAAACTTACGGGACCAAATCCACTTGAACTCTTCTAAAATCGAAGTTGAGCGATGGAGAAGGGCTGGGAGGAAGGGGCTGCTCGCTGTACGGGTGCAGATCTCCACACGAATTATCAGATGGGTAAAAAAGCACCGAGCACATGCCAAGGCTTTGTATTACTTACAAAAAAATGAGATCCCGGGCATTGTTGGAGCTGTAGCGAGGCTTTTAGGCACAGACAGTATCAGCAAAGTAGTGGCATGTTTCAAAATATTGTATCATTTTAAAGTGCAGCGCGCATTAGATCGGTGAAACGGGATACGCCAATTTGACCTGCGGCGGATAATGCGGCTCTGTGTTTGGAGAGACAGGGGCACCCCGGACCCAAAATCCCTGGAGCTGTCTTTCAAAGAGTGATAGTTACGGAAATTAGCAGTGCAGAAATCCATACTAATCATTCATCGGGAGCCTTATTAACTGCCTTAGCGGGGTTATTAGCACAGGGCCCGGCCCCCGAGCGGGGCAGCGGGGCAGTAGGCCGCCTCTCCAAACCAGCACCGCAGGCCTCGCCCCCGCATCTCAGCCTCCCGCGCGTGGTGGGCATCGTTTTGTCAAGGACCGTGGCGTGAGGGGAAAAAATGATCCAATCTGCACCTAAATGAGGTGATGCCTCGTTGAGAGTGGGGCTGGCGGAGGGGTGAGGGCTTTGAGGAGGCTCTGGTTGACCGCACCGGCCGCTGACGCCATCTTAGGGCCTGGTGCCTGCGGTTGTGTGGGGCTGGAGCTTGAGTCTGTGAAGGGACTGGTGCCCTGGGCTGTGTCTGTAAATGCTGTATTTATTTAATTTATTTAGTTTATTTTATTTATTTTAGTACACTGGGAGTTACCAGAACATCTCTTCGCTTATTGACAAACTTTACCTAACTAGGAGAGAAACAATATTTAGCCCAGTTGAGCTTCCCATGGGGAATTTTGCATTAAGTTTTGCACTTAGATCTGTCAAACAATTTTTTTTTTTAGTATCATCTTGAGAGCTATTTCTTAGGAAAAAAAAGAATGCCTTAGTGTTTCAGAAGGGTGAGTTTCAAGTTTGACCCCTGGTATTCCCATCTGATGTTATTTTCAAAGGAGAGAAAATTAAATTACACCCTCGGGTTCAAGGATTTGAGTCTGTGAATCTTACTCCAGCAAGTATCTCCATCATAAGGGAGACAAAGAGCCCAGAGGAGATAAATAATACTTGAAAAAGACAGAATCGTTTTTGTCTGCTCCTTTATCTGGAGCTGGACTGTGTTCCTTAAGTGTTGAAAGGGGCACTTTCTTGGCAAGTATGACACAAATAACCTTCACCCTTGACTGCACTGCCTGAGACAGTTATAAATTTGAGGATAAAGGACACGAACAAGAGTTACTTTATGTGACATTTTCTCTTGATAACGGGGGATGGAGAAACGAGCGGGTGTTCCTGTCGCGCTTGTCCTGACGTTGTTGCGTCGAACGGGCGCATTTATGGCCTGGTGCTTTTCGGGTTGCCCGGATTGGCTTTAGTTTCTGTGCAGGCTGGTTGTGGTGGGCTCCACTGGACGCTTTCTCCCTCAGTTTTGCCCCGTTTTGTGCTGATTTACCCGTCGCCAATTCTCCTCTGAGGGCTGCGCCGCGGTGTTGGGCAGCCCCGGCCCCTCACGAAGCATCTGAGGAAAGGAATTGGAGATGCGATGGCGCAATGGTGTTGAGTAATAAAAACCCCGGAGTGTTTGCTGACCTGAAGTGTTTCTGGGCACGGATGTGGGTGTCGTTGAGGTCCCACAGAGCTTTGTTTGCTCAGTTCTCTGCGTGGAGATGGCAAATGGGAACCAAGGGGTTGTGTGCCCGGTCCAGGGGCATTGGGGGGAGCTTTGTGCCCGGTTCCTGTGCGTCCGCCTGGAAATCTCAGCCTCACCTAAATCATCTGATATAATCATTTGTTTTCTTGTCAGGAGACAGCTTGAAAGGATCATTTTTACAATGAAACTGTTTGTGATTTCTAAAAGTAAGCCTTTGCTGCTCAGGGTAAACGTCTAATCTAGAATCTCAGTGTCCAGCTTCAGAAAGACACTACACACTCTTTACCAAAATAGTTTTAGATGAGCACAAATGGTTGAAAGTTAGTCATTAAATTTATCAGTTATATCGTCCTAGAGACAATTTTGTAGTCCTTTTAGATACATTCCAAAACCTTTCTCAGGATTTTTCGCTGTTCTGAGCGTTGTTTCAATGACAGCCCTGCACAGCACATGGTTGTATTTATGCTGTGAATGAGCCACGTGTGTTTTCTTTCCATGTTGTCTACTGCACAGCTTTTCAGGGAACTTCCCAAACTTTTACAAAGCAATTTTTAAGATTTTAAAAGAAGTCTTTTTGAAGGATGAATTTGGAGAATCCCTTAATGCCATCAATTCCCTCAGCTTCCCCATCCTTCTCATCCCTTTCCAGGAGTTGTGCTGATTTCTCAGGGCCTTTTCTTACTGCAAAATCATAGCTGTTCACCCCGACAAACCCAAGCAGGGGCAGTCCCATCCGCGGCTGTGCTGCTGACCTGTGGTTATTTAACAATAAAACCACATCGAGGAGAACTCCCCAAACCTTTACTCCTTTGCTGTTTGCTCCGCTCAAACGTCTGGGTTCCTTATCCGTAGTAAGTACTTGTGAAAACAGAGATGTTTTCTATTGAGGTGGATTCCTGCTACCCTGCCAGCAGCAGAGGACTTTTCCAGTGTAATATATATATATATATA
>NW_010199148.1:0-815 GCF_000695765.1 Mesitornis unicolor
ATGTGAGGATAACAGAGAGAACCACCTAAAACGCTAAAATGCCTACCATCTCTTAAATTGCCAATATAAGTAGCAAAGGAACCAATACAAGCAAGACTAGCCAAAAATGCTGTAAAAGTTTCTTTTTTTAAGTTGCTAAAGTCTAAAATCAACAGATATGTCAGGAAACTCTTAAATTGCCACAAAATGATGAAATGTGAGGATAACAGAGAGAACCACCTAAAACGCTAAAATGCCTACCATCTCTTAAATTGCCAATATATGTAGGAAAACCATCAGTATCAGCCAGACAAGCCAAAAAAGCTGTCAAAGTTCCTTTATGAAGGTGCTACAGTTGAAAAGCAGCAGATATGTCAAGAAACACTTTAATTGATATAAAATGATAGAAAAGTGAGAATAACAGGCAGAAAAGCCTGAAATGACTGAAAGAGCTCCAGAAAAGTGAAAAACAGAAAACACTGCAGTTATGTTTAGAAACACTTAAATTGCCAATACATATAGCAAAAGCCCCAATATAAGCCAGAAAAGCCAGGAAAGCTGAAAAAGTTCCTTTTCTAAGGTGTTAAAGTCGAAAATGAGCAGATATGTCGAGAAACTCTTAAATTGCCAGAAAATGATGGAAAAGTGAGAATAATAAGCAGAAATGCCTACAAAGCTGAGAAAATTCCAAAAAATATAGAAAAACACAAAACAAAGCAGTTATGCCTAGAAACTCCTAAATTGCCAATATATCTAGCAAAAGCCACAATATAAGCTTGAAAATTCTTAAAAAGTTCCTTTTTTAAGTTGCTGTTGTCTAAAAGCAGAAGATATGT
>NW_010199149.1:0-8759 GCF_000695765.1 Mesitornis unicolor
TCGGGGCCTCCCCGGACCCGCACTGCAGCCTGGCCTGGCACCACGGAAACCACAGGGAGCTGGGGATGGCCGGCCTGCACCGCAGAGCCCGGGCCTGGGCAGCAGGACCATGGGGAGCATCAGCCTCTCTGTGGCTGGCGGGGTGTATCAGGAGGGGGGTGGTTAGTAGGTCGAGAGAGGTTCTCCTGCCCCTCTACTCTGCCCTGGTGAGACTGCATCTGGAATATTGCGTCCAGTTCTTGGCCCCTCAGTTCAAGAAGGACAGGGAATTGCTGGAGAGAGTCCAGTGTAGGGCTACAAAGATGATGGAGGGAGTGAAGCATCTCCCTTATGTGGAAAGGCTGAGGGAACTGGGGCTCTTTAGCTTGGAGAAGAGGAGACTGAGGGGAGACCTCATTCATGTTTGTAAATATTTAAAGGTGAGTGTCACGAGGATGGAGCCAGGCTCTTCTCGATGACAAACAATGATAGGACAAGGGGTAACGGACACAAACTGGAACACAGGAGGTTCCACTTCAATTGGAGAAGAAACTTCTTCTCAGTGAGGGTGACAGAGCCCTGGCCCAGGCTGCCCAGAGAGGTTGTGGAGTCTCCTTCTCTGCAGACATTCAAAACCCGCCTGGACGCCTTCCTGTGTAACCTCATCTGGGTGTTCCTGCTCCAGCAGGGGGATTGGACTGGATGAGCTTTTGAGGTCCCTTCCAATCCCTAACGGTCTGTGAGTCTGTGTGAGAACGCAAGACACAGCCTCTACCTCTGCCTGAGGCGGCCCTGCCGTGCACCCTGCCTGTCCCCAAGCCTGGAGCGAACTCTGTGCAGGGTGGGTTGGGTTTCCTCTTCCTGCACCCTTAACAGTCTTTGGGGTTGCAATTCCTTGACTTGCAGGGCACAGCAGCCATAGATAGGGCTCTCATTAACTTTGCCTCCATGCCCGCTTGAAAAGGGTTTATTTTTGTTGGTGTGCAATGTAGACTGGATGCAACCAGGGCTTCCCCTCACGCCATGCCATCCCTCCTCACCCCACTGACGGGGGAGAGGAAGAGCATCTGTCAAGTCCTTGAAGCAGAGCAGGCTTGTGGGGCTGTACGCCTGAGCTCACATGTTAGTTTGGTGTCGATGTTTCTGCACCACCAAGAATCTTGTTCAGCTGAATCTCGTACACAGCTGAAGCCCCAAAGGCTCCCCCTGCTCAGCTTTACCCTGAATGACTTCTCAGACCCTGTGGCCTAATGTGTGAAATGCCATTGCAGCTGTTGGGGTTTGCATGCAAGCCCACAAATGTGCCTCTATAGACAGAGTCACCATCATTGTAAGGGAAAAAAAGACTGAATAATGAGATTATTGCAGTTTAAATTACTAAGCAACAGCCTCTCTGACAAAGAACTTAGTAACGCTCTGCCATCTATTTAACCACACTAATGAGACAGAACAACTCCACTTAGATACAAATTACTCTGCATTCCATTTAAATAAAGGTCAGAACTAAAAGCTGCATAAGCCATCACAATTCTGCTGTACAACACACCTAGCAGAAGGCATTCTTTGTTTCCAGAAGGGACCCAGTCTTTCTGGCCATGGGCTGCCGAGGCAGGGCTGCACACACAGAGCATCTTGCTCAAACCTCCCACGTCCGACCGCGACCGCCCATCCCTGTGTGGGCACAGGGCCTGCCTGACTCGGGAACCACTCCTTGCTTTGGAGATGTAAGGGTCGGATCACCAAAGAGATTCAGAGGGTGAGAGATCTCTGATTTCTCCTTGTTCTAAAGTACAAGCACGCGTACATTCTTGTGTAAGAAACAATTGTACCCCTTGGTTGTCACTGCTGAAAACATGCCTCTCTTGTCCAACAGGGTGATGATCGAAGCCAAGCAGAGCTGTCTGTTGAGAGTCTCCTCATTTATCTGGCTGGCGCCATCATGATTATACTTATTTCAAAATCTGTTTTTCTATGTGTCTGCCAGCATTTAAAACTGGTGACTTTCCTTGCATATTAAAAGATTTTCTTTAAAAATCTGTGACTCTTTGGGCTGAAGCTGGTCATGAGAGAGCAGGTCTGTAATTTACTCGAGACTGGCAGTTATGGCTGGACATTACTGACACATACTTCTAGTTTTAATCTTTGTTTGCAAGCCCAGAGTGGGTCCAGGGCTCACATCTGATTTATGTTCCCCAGCCGCAGGGATTGGGGAGCCAAGGTGCCACCCCGTGGGACCCCTCCCCAGTGAGTGGCTGCATGATCCCTCCGGAGGCCAGGAATATTCCTACATGCTCATGGCAGCATTAGGTTTCTTCAAGCTTTGCTCCTCGCTGTGCTTCTTTCCATTCCTCTTAATTAGCGAGGAAGCAATTCCAGGCTATGGGAGTCACCTCTCCTGCGATCAGCTTCCCTGATACACTTCATGCCTGTAATAAGATGTCGACATCTAGCTTGTTTTGGCAAGCCTTTCATTCCCCCGCTGCCTTTGCCCACACACGGCTCATGGTCACTTCCTAATCACCCCCGATGGTTTTCCAGCCCTGTATCCCACGGGCTCTGGGATGACCCTCCAGCTAGCTGTGCTCCCAGACACACAAACAAGGCTGCCTGGCACTCTAGGTGAACCCGCACTGCTTCATGTGAACATTTCACCCTGAGCAATGGTGTGAGGCTGTTGAATAGAAGATGCTTAGCGCTGGGAGTCACTTGCAATAGCAACGCTCCTCAACCCTCCTCCTCCTTGCCAAGACAAAGGAGATGCAGCGTTTAAGCCCACGAGGATTTGCTCACTCAGGCAGTTGGAAAGGTGGCCGTTTCTCCCACTGCCAAAAGCATTCACAAAATAAATAGGCAATAAACATCCCACTTCCACAAGCACCTTCCTCTCCCTTGTGTGCATGCATATATATAGATACGTATTTTTAAAGAGCTGGTGAAAAGTGCCAGACCAACAGTTTAAAGGAACAAGCACTTCCCATTATTTACAGGACTGGAACAATAGCAAGCAGCAGAGCAAACTTTTCCCTCTTGGGCTGCATCAAACCCATGATCCAGAGGAAAAACCCTTGGGCATAAACTTCATGCATATTCGTATTTTTTGTTTTCCCTGCTAAGGATCCAGGAATTGTTCCTTTTACAGGGAGCAAAGGACCACTATGAAGTTCCCTAGTTCAATATTATTCTTGCTGTTATGAGGGTTGCAAAATTTCATGTATATGTAAACTGAGACCCTGAATCAAAAAAATGTAAACCCTCCAAAATTCATCCACTTCTCACCAAATCAGCCCAGTTCCAGCCCAAAGCATTTTTCTAACTGCATAGTCCTCACCCACAATCTTAATCCCGTGCTCGCTCTGCATCATGTGGTCCATGCCATTTTCACCATGTCTTTGGTAGTTCAAATTAATGCACATGATTCTAGTTATTATTTACTTGCAAAACATTTCATCAGACAATGTGTCCGATTCAGAGCTCAAAAAGCCAGACCACTAAAGGAGGACAACACTTAATTTAATAAGGTAGCAGGGAAATGTCATGCTTTAAAGATGTGTCCCACGGAAATGGGTTCCATGCTCTGTCCTCAGTCCTCTCAGGGTCAAAAATAATGATTATGAGAATGGAGCTGGAAGAGGGAGGATAATGCTGGGGTTTTTATGTGCGAGGCAGCAGCAGAGCCCCAGCAGTTCAGCTGCCCGCCAGGCAGGCCTGTCCCTTGCCAGGCACTTTCTATTACTCCTGAGCAATTAGAAACTGATGGATGAGTCACAGAAGAAAAACACAACTGGACTTTGTTTACTGGGATGGAAGCTCAGCTCTAGGGTTTCTCAAGAGCTGCAGAGATGGAGAGCTGACAGCTGCTGCTCGATGGGCCAGGGTGTAAGGGATCGCGGCTGAAGGATCTACGCTTGCTTGCAAAAGGATACGATTAATGGAAAGGTTTTTCTCCACCCCAGGATCCTTTTAACCGATCTGACCAGACATAGGAACCTCAAGCAAAACCATCTGTAACTTACAGTTTAAGGTTTAATTTGTTGGTTCTGCTTCAGGCAAGTGGGGAGCATGCGTGGTCCTTGGTGCACTGAAAATGGGGCCAGCAGCAGTGCCGGGCCAGGCAGGCTGCCTACCTGCCAGAGAGGGCTGAGAGCCACAGCCAAACCTGCCTGCACTTGCTGGGTTTCTGCAGAAGCCCTGGACTGACAACGTGTGCCTGTGTCCCGCTGCCCCACTGCCCAGGGAAAATGCAGGAGAGCAACCAGGAAAGAGGGCAGCAAGCAAGAGCTGCCTCTGAGCCAGCAACACATGCAAAACACCTCTTGGCTGGTCCTGGGAGGGATCTTCAGCCTCTTCAGAGAGCAAGGACTCCTGCCAGAGCCACTCCTGGGGGTTCTGGATGAGCCCCCACCCCTAGAAAGCCTGCCTTGCCCACCCAGCCATACTGAGCCCTGGAGACAGCATTGTGCTAATGGAGATCTGTCTTGGACTCCTGATAACAAAATCCTGGTTAGTTCTGTGTCCCCTCACTGCCCTGGCTTCATCAGCCCTGGCTGCTGAGGCTGTAACTTCATCAGGACTCTCTCTTACCTAGTGAACTGCTGCCATGGCAGAATTCATGTGTTATTGTAGGATGCAACAATCACTTGCCAAAAAACACACGAAAAGAACAATACATAGATAGCAAGTGCCCAAAGGTTAGGAGAGGCCAGAGGTTTTTTTCCATACAATCTTTTCTAAGTTTTCCTGCAGAGCAAGGCAGAGCCTTTAAATGCAGAGGTGGGACACCACCTCCTGGTGCCGCTGGTACCACTGGTGGTACACAGCCGTGGCCGCTCTGGCACGGTGGCATCACCCACGCGTGGTCTTCCAGCTCTTCTGGGAGAACGCACTGGGATTCTGCCAGGCCGGTAGGCTGTGTGTTTGGGACAGCTCACAGCCCCAGTGCAGGCTCTGCAGCCGGAGTGAAAACCCAAATGCACAGGTTTGGGCCAGTTGGTGCTTCCGTGCTGCGTGGGCGAGAGCCGGTGTTGCTGTGCAGGGCAGCCACCTCAGCTGCGGCTGAAGCCGGAAAGAGCTGGCACTTTTGGTTTCCTCTTCTTGCGCTCGTACACTGTGACAGCTCTGTCCCCCAGTGCCTGCCCTCCTGCAGCTCTGCCATCTGATTCTCCTTTTTCTGAGTCTCCCCCCGGTGCTCCATGGTGAATAAGTTCCCCTGCTCCTTTCCCCATCCCACAGGGCCAGGCAGCGGCACAAGGGCTGTTCCTGCAGGCTGGAATAATTATCTCTATTAGTGTCATTATTTGTGGAATAATTATGTTTATCATGGTGGTGCTTAAGGCCAGACTCCCACGTCTGGGATTGTGCTTTCCGCTCGGCTCCCAGGCTTTGCCTGGAGACCCTCAGTCACCAGCAGCACACCCAGACCATGTCACCAAGCAGCTCGTGTGCTCACCAAAACAGCCCCAAACTCCCCAGCGTGCAAAGAGGAGCACGACTCAGAGCTGAAACTCCTCCAGGGAACATTCTGGTAATTTCCCAAGCTGGGTGATACTGGTGTTTGGCTGGCGTCCCGCCGTCACACACGCTGCCACACCTACCCACTTGGCACTACCGAAATGTCACCAGTGCCGCCCAGTGCAGGGCAGCAGTGTAGACTGTTTAGGACAGGGAAGAGCCGGTTCATGTACAAATACCAATCAAAACAAGTCAGCTTGTCCTTCAGCCACATTAAGCCTGCCACCCCCAGCTTTCGATTTCCATTTTCACTTCTGCAACTGCTTTGCACGGCCTGATTTCACGCAGAGATACACCCCAAATCCTGCTCCCACTGCATTTCTGTGGGCTAGGGCCAGTCCTAGTCCCTTCTGGGGGTGTTTGCAGGTGAGAAAAGGTCGGAGGCTTTGGCTCGGCAGCTGCAGACATCTCTCATTGAGTCCCCCCGGCTGAAGAACTGGTTACAGAAGACTTCTCGTTCCCGTGCAGCCAATTTAATGCTTGCAAGATTTTGCACCAGTAAGTCAAACGAGAGAAATAAATACTGTCAAAAAATAGCGACTGGGAGGGGACTATCTGTATTTCACACATCACGGGGCACCTTTTGTGCAGGAAGGAAAGGGCTCGTGATGCCTCACTCACCGCCATCCCCCTCGCCACAGCTGGGCCAGGCACTGGCTGTGGTACCCGCTCCCTTGCAGAAACCAAGCGTGGCTCTGGTCTGGGATGGCACAGGCTCACCCACAGCTCCGCTCCCCACCTGCCAAGCCTGCAGCGACCCAATAACCAGAGGCTCGTGCTGCAGATGCTTCGTCAATGGCCCCCACAGCAGGAACCAAAGCCTCCCTCCCTTTCTCTTTCCCACTCCCAGGCAGTCCCCTGTCACTCTCCTGTTTTCTCTCCCATGGCGGAGCCTGGATGTGGTCCTTCCCCTTGCCTGCTCCTCCTGTCACCTTTCCCCTGAGCAGCCACCTTACTTGAGCCCTCAGGGAGAAGGTGATGCTGAGTAAGTCAGAACGTACCCCCATGTACCTTTCAGCTTTGCAGATGAGCCTTTTCACCCCACTTTGAAGGGAGCAAAACTCTGCTAAGTTCTCCTAAATGAGGAGGTCCAGCTCCCTTGGCAGAGTTTGTCCCCACTGAGGAAGGCGGTGGCTGTGAGCTCCAGAGCTGCAAGCCCCCTCAGGCCATGGCCATGCAGGGAAGCTCAGACTCACGTGATGGGCACCATGGAGGAACGGGATCAGCTACTGCAGATTTTGTAGATATTTCACAGGGGACTTCCTGAGCAGATTGCTCCACTCAATAGCAGACCTGTCCTCTGCCAAAAAATACTGTAATGTGCATGGCTGCAGCTGGGACCTGCCCCCTCGTGTCCTTGCTGCAGGTTCTCCATCCTGCCCACCTCCCAGCTATAGCTTTCCCCACAAACTCTCCATGGCAAAGCGTGCAAACCAGAAGATCCACATAAGAGGCAGAAAGGATGAGGATGAACATGCTCCACCAGGTCTCCAGGGCCCAGGGAGCCGGCAGTGGCTCGCACTCATGGCCCATCACCCCTGGAGCACCATTGCTCCAGGCAATGCCAAGAGGACGGGCTGAATCAGCATCCATCGAGAATGTCATTTCTTGTGAAATATATCCCATATATCCCTTCCCTGCAGTTTCTCCTGCTGCTCCAGAGACTCTTCCTCCTGTTATTTTTAGTGCAGGTTACATCACCACCAGCTTCTGCTGCGTTGAAACAGGCACCGGCTGTGAACATCCAGGCATCAGTGACTGCGAGCCACAGGGCTGTGAGGATGGGAGCTTTATCGCTCGGCCAGTGATAAAGCTGCTGGATGGAGCCTGGTTTGGGAGAGCAAACAAGGAGCATCGCGATGATGCTGGTGCCCGATGGGGAGGAGGAGCACCCTGCCGTGAGAGCCCCCGCTTCCCCCAGCACTGGGGGATGCTTTCCAGCAGCACTGCCATTGCCTGGCTGTGCAATACCAAGCAAGTTAATTAATCCTCCGTGCTTCTCCTCTTTCCAAAGAGAGTTTATGCTGACCTACTTCTTACAGAGAAATTTGCAAAGGGCTTCAATGGCCGTGACGAGCAAGTGGCACCGAAAGTGCTAATTACACCAGCTGTTTCCAGTACCCAGACCACTGTGGAGACAAAACACTCTCTCTGGAGAGAGTAACAGAGAGAGCTGCTGCTGCAGGGAGGTCACGATTTCCAGCCTGGCAACTGGCTCTTGCTTTTGGGCAAAAGCGACTGATGTGCTGACCAGCCACGTGGAAGGGTGGTCCAGGCCATGAGGTGGCACTAGGAGCCACGTGGCAAAAAGGAAGGTTCATCTTGTACCTCTTTGCAGAGATGCCGTGCATTGGGCACAGGGGTTCCCGCCAGCTCCTGGGTGAAGAACTGTGGGCTGCTAGCCCAGGATCCCCACAGCGAGCCCTTGGCATGCCTGTGAGGCTGCAAATGCTTCGTGTGCCTCCCCAGGCTTGCTGGCACTGTCACAGTGCCCACCAGCACCTCTGGGGCCCTGGGGGGGTGCCTGAGCCTCTCCCCCCCAACCTCTCCATCTCTGAGCCTCCCTGGTAGCTGGGGCTCCAGAAACCTGTGCAGGAGCCATCAGCAGAAATGAGGGAATAGGGGGATCCAAACTGGCTGAGCGCCCTTCCCCTGTGGCATACTGGCCCCCACAGCTGCCCTCTGCCCTCCCCCTGCATCCCAGCTGGCCAAAATCCCTCTGCCAGAAGACTCTGTCCAGAACAAGGGTTGGAGCTCTTAAGGAGGAAATCCTGAGTTAAATTCCTTCCTCCTGAGTCATTTGCAGCAGGGAACAGTGTGTGCTCCTAGCATGGGGATGATGTCTTGCTGGCCTCCTGCCGCTCCTTGGCTGCCTGTCACCACGGGCCAAGGCTCCCTGGCCAGGCAGCAGCAGGGTTTGGGTGATGGGGAAGGACTGGAGGGGGTCTTCGCTGTGCCTCTTCCCGGGGAAAGGCTGGCAGGGGGTGGTGGCAAGGGGCAAACGCCTCGCCAGAAAAGTCCTGCATCCCTTGGAGGGAAGAGGGTGCAGAAAGTCACTGGAGGGCTGCAAAGATCCCCTCCATGCCCCAAGGGAAAAGGAGTGACAAAATTATGCTGAAGATTACACGTGAGCCCAGCGTAAAGCAGTTACTAGTGAGGACTCAATAACCAAATCCAGGATTAAGCAGAAGGACCAAAGCCTCATCCGGTGCTAACAGCCACAGCTGTGTGGAGGTCGTGAGCCCCATCTCAATTCATCCTCAATTCCTCAG
>NW_010199149.1:8790-9741 GCF_000695765.1 Mesitornis unicolor
AAAGCAGCCCAAGGAAGCTGTTCATTTTGTATTTGCATTGAGCTGCTTAAAAAGTAAACACGGTGTAAGGCCAGGCCTGCCAGCAGCTGTCACTGACCTCAAAATCAAAGATGTCATGGGCTGATCCAAAGTAGGGCAGGCTCGCAAGTGGAGCGGGTGCAGCAGCTGCGCTGGAGATGGGAGGAACGTGAGCCATGGCTGGCACAGAGCTGGCACATGGCTGCTGCTCCCTTTCCAGGCCAAAGCTACCAGTGGGGTCACAGAGCCAGTGAAGCTGTCTGAAAAACCAGTCTTGACTATTTTCTCTCTCTCTCATCTCAGAGTTGAGGCAAATGCTGCTCTGATCTGGGCAATCTGTGTAGGGATTATTAAACCAAACTGTATCTGGGCCAAGGTTAATGAAAAAGTCTGCAAAATCCTCCCAGCCACAGGTTTGGTTCCCTCCTCACACGTGGATCGGTGCCGTGCCGGCAGGGAGGTGCAAGGTCGGAGGCGCACATGGGCAGTGTGAGCCACTGGGTTTCCTGTCCTTGCAAAGGTGACAAGAGCTCACCTCAGCTTGCTTGTGAAGCCGCAGAGCATCTCTGCTGTCAGCTGGCACGGCTGACTGCCATCTGTCACCACCATCGCCCCACAGGGACACGCTTCGTGCTGCTCTGCCAGGGCTGCAGCTCCCTCGGGGCATCTCCAGCCCTGCTTGCCCCATCTGGGGCTTCTGGGGCAGAGCTCATGCCACCCTGCCATGACTGGTGCCACACAGGAGAGCCACAGCTGATGAGCATCATTGGCAGAGCCAGACTGTGACCATGTGATGAGCAGGTACCCATCCAGGAGAGGTTTCCTCACCCGCCTGCAAAGCTCCAAATCCCATGTCTCTGCTTGAGTGTCTTCACAGCAGCCTCGCCGCTGTGGGCTGCCTTGGGGAACATGGGAAAGGGGCTCAGGCTCTTT
>NW_010199149.1:9772-43846 GCF_000695765.1 Mesitornis unicolor
TTCTTTTAGCCAAACAGAGAAGTTCTTCAAAGCATGGGTTTCTGCTTCTTTTGTTTTTATCACCAAAGGCTGTGGAAATTGAGAACTGGGTGCATCACAGCATGAGCTCACACGTCCCTGCCCTGATGGGCTCCTTACTGCTGTAGCAGTTTCCAGCATCTCAGTCCTGATGTTAGAACCATTATGTCTCTGGCCATCGATGCAAAAAAGCTAGAAACAACAGCTCGGCAGCAATCAAGGCCATTACATCATCTGCTTCCACTGGCTTGAGGCTGCCCAGATCCTGCTGCCTAAATCTGCTGGGAAACCCAGCCTCTCTGGTCCCAGCTGCTACCCCAGGGCTCCCACAGGGATGCTTCCTTTCCAGTGCCAGCTCCTTAATAAATACTGGTTGTTCCTGTCACATTTCCCTCACGCCGGCTGGCAATGCTAACCCTGCTGGCAAGCGATCAATTCCCTATTTACCGAGTCATGCAAAGTTATCAAAAATCACCCCAGATCTGTGGAGTCAGGCTCCTCAGTGTTGGAGAAGACTGAGGGCAAAGCTGCAGCAGTGGCCCATGGTCTGGAGATGCAGCACCATGCAAGACTTGGCACCAGCCATCCATCCTCATCCTGCATGGCAGGGCCAGAAGGCACCACTGCAGGGAGGGGAAGCAGAGCCCCATACCCCATCCTCTGTCTCTTCAACATCCACCCTTCAATAAGGCACAATTATCTGTTTACTTAAGAGCAAGGGTAGTTACCCACCCAAATGGTTAAGGAGGAATTCCTGAGTCACAATAGTCCCTATTATGGAGCAGATCCTCTAAATGGAGATCATTGTTCCTCCTGGCCTTAAAAGCCTGGCAGTGCACCCCAGCACCTTCACCCACTGCAGACTGGCACCAAAACGTGCAGAGCACTGGTGTCCTCAAGGGCAGTGCTGGGAAGCAAGGCCCGCCAGGTCTGTGTTCTGTGACAGGACTGAGCACGTTGGAGCTGCCTGCAGCCCCTGGAGCTGGACAAGGTTGCCAGCTTGTAAACATTTCTGTGTGACAGGGGAATCGGTACACGAGGTTTCCCAGCCCACCAGATCACAGTGCTAATTTGAATGCTGTAAATATTTGACTTTCATTTGCAATTTAACCTTGCCTGCCTTCAGCTGAGAGTAATTTCCACGTAAATGTCTGACTTCACTGTGCCTCAGGGGATGAGCCACATCACCAGTCCCCAAACCCCAAACTCTGCAGACACCACCACCGCTACCGCAGCAAACAGCCCCGGGCACTGCAGGGCTTGCAGTTGGGGTCAGCTCAATCCCTGCCAGGATTTTCAATGTCTGTAATTTCCCAGG
The DNA here is from genome assembly GCF_000695765.1 of Mesitornis unicolor. NCBI lineage: Eukaryota > Metazoa > Chordata > Aves > Mesitornithiformes > Mesitornithidae > Mesitornis > Mesitornis unicolor. Next base: position 11,109 of record NW_010199149.1, read on the forward strand.
GGTGGATTTTGATGGATGAGGAGGCTGAAGGTCCCCATCAGCCCTGTTCCCATCCCAGGAGCGCTGCAGGCTCTGCTGGCACCTTCATCCAGCTCTCCACCTCATAGCCATGCTGGGGATATTTGTGTCACCGAGCCATGCTTGTGGGATGCTGATCATGTCATTGAGCTGCATTTTGGGAGAGACTTATTTGGCGGATGCAGCAGCCACCTGTGTTTACTCACTCCCATTGCACGCTGGCACACATTGGATTACAGCTTTCGGTTTCAGCCTCCCATCTATTTATATCAAACGCCTTTGAGCGATGTGCCGCCACCTCCCAACAGCCTGCCTGGCCCCTCCTTGGCAGAGGTAGCTGGTGGTAACTACCACAGCCTGAGAGCACCTATGCAGGGAATAAAGTTCCTATGAAGGTCTCCCTGCCATGCCTGGCACAGCTAGAGGGCTCTGAAGCTGCACTCAGGAAATTCGTTGGATCCTGCTGAGATGCGACCGAAGCATAGGATGCCGAGTGGTTACACTGTCCCCATCCCCAGGGACAGGGACCTGCCATGCTGCCCAGCTACCCATGGCTGCTGCAGAGCAAGAGCACAGCCTGGATGCTTCTGCTCCACAGCCCCAGGACAGCAGAGGCTGCTCAGCAGGGCCCTGGCATACACAGGGCACTGGGCTGAGACGGCAGTAGGATGCCAGGGTCAGATCTTGGAGTTCAGAAGAGCTGAGGGTGAGCAGCAGAAAGGGATGTTTCAGTGAGACTCAGTCAGAGGCACTCGTAGATATATTGCCATGAAAAAGTAAAAGGAGGAGGTGCCCCATCCTAGACAAGCCCACCCACCCACAGCCGTGAGGAAGCGTTGCGTGTCCGTGCCAGGCGGCCGTCTGCTCGCGTCACGCCTGGGCGGGAAGCAGTAACAGCTGGGCACGTGTCGTCAGGAGGAAACCCTATTTATAGCCCCATATAATGAGCTGCATCTGAGAGGAGATGAAAGGGAAGCAGATGAGTCAACAAGATAAACGGGGCTGAACTTCCCTGCCATTGGGGCAGTTGGTTCATGTAAAGAGAGACATTACCAGGAGAGCAGCATCGCTTCCAGTGGATAAAGGCTGACATCCGCACCCTCCCCAGCACACATCCAACTCTGGCAGAGGCAGCCCTTGGTGCACCCCATTAGCAATGGTCCTATGGGGATTCTTTGTGTCCCCACCCAGCCAACAAGGGCTCACACCACGAGAGGGGACATCTCTGTCCCACATGCAGCATAACCAAGTTTAGCTCCAGAGAAAGAGCTCAGCCGTGAACCAGCTCATGCGCTCTGGTGTAGGGAGGGTTAACCCTTGGTAAAGGTCCCTGCTGTCACAGCCTGGGGACCACCAGGTCCCCTCCCTGGCTCAGCCTGCCTAGCCCAGGCTATTTTCAGCCTCCTCACTCAGCCTTTCATTTCAAAGCCACCCACGGGAAACGTCTCCATTTTATCATGAAAACAACTCTGCTGCAAAAATAAATTATAAGGACATCAAAGCACTAGAATAAAGGAGGAAAAGAAAGGCCTCCTTACACCAGGAAACAGGGAGAGCGGAGGGGCGGCCCTGCTCCCTCCCAGTGGGTCGGATGCAAAGAGATCTCCTAAAGCTCTTCCAGAACAAAATAACAATGCAGCAAACGAGAAAAGCAAATCAAACTAGAAGAGGAAAGTTGCAACAGTGAGTAGGCGCCCCAGCAGCGATGCAGTAAGCTCACATGAGACACCTTGCTCTCCTCTGTCTGGGCTGGAGTGGGCCTTCTCCAGCCACCTCTGTCGCGATTTCACCTGGATGCATCCCCAGGGAAGCCTGGCTGTGTGTCACCTCTGCTCCAGCCCTTGTCTGCCAGCACCTTTCCAGGTCATGAGGAAGCTGCTCTCATTAATCTGATCCATCCCAGCACATTTGCTAACCCATGGCTTCGGGAGCACAATGTTTCGGGGTCGTAAAAATAGCAGTGGGCGTGCTGTGAGTGGGGATGGGCCTTGGCCAGCGCTACCATCCCGCTGCCATGCCAGCCCGCAGCACATGCTCCCTCCCTCGGCTGGCAACACCCTGACCATGAGGAGATGCCAAGGTCACCTCAACCTCCTTATGGTCCCCACTCATTGAATCTGGATTCTGGGGATTGTCCTTGACTTTCCTTGTTCCTTCCTCATCCCTGAGACCCAAGGAGAAGCTTCTGCACACCAAACAGCCACACCAACACGTGCCCATGCCAAGCATGGCAGTGACAGGGCAGGCAGCAGAGATGCCCTCGCTGCCCTCGCCATGGCTGCAGGGAACACAGCCTCTAAATGAGGGCAGGGGACAAGCCAAGGGCCTGACCTCCATTTGACATTCCGGCAGGTGAAACCCAAACCTCCACCAACAGTGTCGATTACCTAATTAATAGATTATAACATGCCCGAGGAAATGAACCTTTCCTAGCCCAGCAGTGAGGGCTCTTGCAGGGGGGGGAGAAGGAGGCAGCTGCTAGTGCCTCCACTCCAGTATTCCCTTGCCCAGGCAGCCCAGCTGGGCAGGAGCAGTTTCTGGGTTTGACTGTCCCGATTTCAGGGATTCAAAGCCTTCAGCCCTCTGCAGAAACCACACGGGGAGAAACACAGACAGGATCAAGGCACAGAACAGCCCTTCTCCCCTGCCTGGGCTCCCACGGTGGCCGCCACCACCCTTGCAGAACCCGGGGTGCAGAAAGGGGGGACAGGGAAAATTGCCCACTGTGATGGGGAGAAGCCACCCCTCGGATCGGTGACGCACGGAGCAAAACCAGGGGCCTCTCCTTCCCTCTGTGTCCTCCCAGCGTGGGGTCCTGCATGCCGGGAGCCGAGCAGGCTGAGGGGACCATTTAATCATGGTTTGCGAGGCATTCCCCTGTGCTGATGCCACAGGAGGCAGCCGTGTCCCCTGCTGACGGATGTGCTTGACGGATGTGCCATCGCCTCCACGCCGTGCAGCTCAGTGGGGACCAGGCTGTTCTCGCTTCCCCTGGAAATGACTTGAGTCAAACACTTAATGAATTTCCAGGAAAAAGCCCTCCACTGACGCTCCCCCTCTGCAGCCATTTGACTCCGGAGCCAGCCCATGGCTTCCCCAGGAGACTCATCTGATCCCAGGGTCCTCTGTCCTGGGTAGGGCTGAGCCACGCCACCTTGGCAGCAGCTCCGGGTTACACCAGCTCCCGCTCTGGTGGTCACCTCAGAGCATCCCTGCAGGATGCGTCACTGTCCCACACCCCCCCACCCATCAGCTCTTGGAGGCTGTGCACCCAGTGGGGAGCAAGCAGGGCTCATGCACTCTGAAACTGCTCTCCATGGACAAGTGCTTGGCACAGCCCCATGCCGCTGTAGGTCCTCCCTGACTGCTGGCAGCCTGGCATGCAGGGCAGGGGACCTGGCAGGTCCCCATATGAGGTGCTGTGTCACTGCCATCAGAGGGATTTTAATTCCGTGCTGGTGATTTAGACAGGGCTGGTCAGCAGAACGGCTCTGGCGATGGTCCCAGTGACACCAGATGGGAAATGTGCCCCACGGGTAAATATTGTCAGTGTTCCCAGCCCAGGGGCAGTTACTGGCCAGAGGCAAATGGGGACATGAGAACAGTCTGAGGGACTGGGAGCTGCTCCCAGGGCTGGGACCCAGCACCAAAGTGCCAGTGGGGTCCCCAGGGGTGGCTGCAGGCTCGTCCAGCTCAGCCCCACTGCTGGCAGGGCAGGGAGGAGCAGGCAGCCAGTGCTTGCTGCAGGTAAGAGCCCTGCTTGGAGGCCAGAACAGCATTCTGTGGGCTCAGCAGTCCCCTCTGCTATGTCCCCACTGTCCCCTACCCCTTCCCTGGAGCCTGTTCCCAGCTGCAGCATTTCCCTGCTCAGTTATGCCACGACCCAGCTTTCAAAAGGCACTCCAAGAGCATAGTCAGCATCCTCCTATATATATACACTTTGTTTTTTTCCCCCTAAACGTTGCCAATTTACCTGGATGAGAAGGGAATGCTGAATTACCCTGGCTCACTCCCTGGATCAGAGCTGGCACCCCACAACTCCCTACTCCTGTTAGCAATTAACTGTACTTGGTGCAAGGTCTCTCCTCAGCCCAATTTTCAATTCAAGAAATACCCTTAAGGGGAAAAGCCCACATGTTGTATCATTAACAGTGACACCAGCCTACATTTGTCCCAGGTGAGAAAGCTGGGGTGGCATGGGCAGCGTGTGCGTTTCAGCCTTGCAAAATGTCTTGGTCCATGGTGAAACGGGTGAGACGATGCTGCAGCTCAGCCAGCACGGCTCTCCTGGAGCCCTCCCAGACACGATCATGCCAAAGAGAAACTGCCTTTGGTTTAGTTTCCTTGCACTGAACAGTCTTGCTATCCGGTTATTTTAAGAAGCTGGCACAGGCAGATGCACACGGGCTTCTTGGAGCAGTGACCTGAGCCAGCCAGCCCTGCCATTAGCAGAGGTGCAGATTTCGGGGGTGTGGGTGGCTTTGTTTGCTTTGGATTTTGCACATGCGCTTGTTTTCCTTGGTATTCGCTCCTGCAGCTCCAGCTGGGCGCTCACCCAGGAGCCTGGCTCAGCCAGCTACCCCTGCAGTTCTGACCTCCCTGCCGCCGCAGTCCCCTTTGCTCCAATTTCAGATAATTTCAGGCTTTGCTGGCTAAAAATACTGACAAGCAATTAATCCCTTTCTGCGAGATATGACTTTCCCCCCACCGCAGAGAGCAGGTGGGGAGGTGATGCCAAACCACACCAAGTTACAGAACCCCAAGTGAGTGAGGTGGTGAGAAGGTGGCTGCAAGGCGGCGCGTTTCCACTTGAAAACACAGAGCTGAAGTTCACCCCTTTGTGGAGTGACACACGTCCTCCAGAGCTCCAAATCCTCCCGCCAGCTGAACCCTGTCCCTGCACAGCCAAGGCTCAGCTCCACCATTAATTCATAAAACTTAAGACAAAAAGAATTTCCAGTGCTGCTGACGTGGGGTGTCTGTGGCCCTTGGCACCCCACCATGGCACAAACATCACCACACTCATACATCCAGCACTCTACACTCACACCTCCGCACACAGCCGGTGCTCATGGTGCGGTGACGCACCGCAGGGCTGGCGGTAGCCGTGCAGTGACACACAGCATCAGTCAGAGGCAGCAATTGCTGCCACCTCACCTGGCAGCACGGGAGCTGGAGCCACCTCTGCTTCAGCTCTGCACTGCGCAGGGCTGGTCCCCAGAGTGTGCCAACGTCCAAGTCACTGCTACCAAGGGCAGTGAGGGGTGTTTCCAGAGCCATATGTATATGTATAGAAACCCCTGTATACAAACACAAGCAGACCTTGCCTGCCCGGGCCGCAGGCTGTCCTCGGCTGCAGCGCAGGGCTCACAGGGTTTGGGTCATCCTTTATTGCCTGGTGCTGGAGCGCAGCAGCTGCGCCTCCCTCCCACCACCCTGGACTTCACCTCACCTTCCCTGCCCCTTCCCACTCGTCCAGCTCAAGCTGACCGGCGTCCACTGCTCTATTTTAGTATGACAGACTGGTTGTTTCCCTGTCAGAGGTTCAAGCTTTTATTTAACTCCCTTACAGCTTCACAAATTAGCACGGGCAGGCTCCTGCTTTGTTTGCCTTGGAAGAAGATGTGTTGCCACAAATTATTTTTGATTCAAGTAAACAAAGCCTCTACCTCTCTCTTTCTTTTTTTACCCCGCTCCTCTTTGATGTCAGAGGCTAATTTCAGTGCTCAGAGATGCGAGTACAGGGGTGCTGCTGGCTGGGGCCCAGCATGAGGCACCAGGGACACCGTGGGCTCCCTGCCACTGCTGCAAAGCACTGCTTGTTCCCCCTTGAGCCCCAACACAGTCCCAAGGTGGGGGCTCACCCCGACAGCAGCACCTGGAGCACTGGTTTCCAAACCCGTGAGCAGGCAGCGCAGTGGCCAGGACAAGGGGCAGGCTCCCCACTGGCACATTTCAGATCTCTGCATCATTTCCCCCACCCAGAGTGTCACTGTGGGGGTTTCCCAGTTTGGAGCAACAGGAGAGAGCCACAGGCAGGTGGACATACAGCTGCCACTATCACTGGGCATCCTCCAACCTGGCCAGAGGAATCCACGCTTTGGGAGCAGTGTGTAATGTGTCAGCTTGACGTCGTTCCCTGGAGACAGGGACGAGGACAGGTGGCCACACTGCGAGGGGACAGCAGCCCATTCCCAGCATGTACACACGGCTGTGAAAGCAGGGATTTGTCCCAGTTCCACTCTTCCCAGTGGCTGAGCCAAGGGATTAACCGGTGCAGTAATTCCTCCTTAACCTGCGGGGAGCCACACCAGTTCCCATTCCCATTGGGGTTTCTTCTGCTACCTCCATCCCAAAGCCTCTGTGGAGCAGCTAGAAGGCACACCTCCCTGCAGGGGCTGGCACAGGGTGCACCTGGGGGGCAGGTATTAAATTAGGGGATGCTGGCAGCCTGCTGTAGGGCACCGCAGGGGCTGCAGCAAGTCCTGGGTGGCACAGCATGACATTGCACAGCAGCACAGGGCAAGATGAGACCGTGCATGAGTCAGGATGAGCTGCAGCAGCCCCTCGGGACAGGGTCTTGCAGCCCTAACAGTGCTGGGGGATTTTGAGGTGACAAGTTGTGTGAAGCCCCATGTCAGCAAGGGCGCATTGGGGTGGTATTTGTTCAACACTCATCCCAGGCTATTTTTGGGACCTGTTTTTCTATGGGACAGAACCTCCTCACTCATCAGCATGCGGTTACCTTGGGGCACAGCCCTTCTCAGCACAGCAAGCGCCTCAGCCCCAAGGCAGGGGCAAAGCTGTGACTTTGCAGCCTGGTACAGAGACCCCCGACAGTAGGGCCAGGCCCGCTGGGGGACAGTGACCCTACCAAACCCTTACTCCCTGCAAGCCACCCCACAGCCCCCATGGATGGCCTTCACAACATCGATCCACCTTGACGCACACAGAACTATTTATAGCTGGGGCTGATGTTGATTTGGATCAAGTGGAAGATAACAAGGTTATTTTTAGGTTTATCTCTCAGCCTGTGAAAGGAAATAGGCTTTGCTGGATCAGGCAGGCTCTGCCCAACCTGTTGAGGCATGGCCGGGTGCTGGGACAAGCGACTCCCGCAGTGGGGTCGGAGGACAGACGCACCAAGGGCGCACAGAGGATGCAGTAGGACAAGGCTCCACACGCTGCTCCCCATCGTGCCAGCCTGCCTGCCCGGCGGGTCCATTCCTGCCACCTCCATCAGAGGAGCAGCAGCACAGGGAGCCCACAGCTCCAGATCTGCAGGTCTCAAAAAACATGAAGCCCACCCTAGCTGCACCCCCTGAGCCTCTCTGTCCCTCCCAGCAGGGCAGGTGGGGACTCATGGGGACTCTGTCCCTACCAGCACAGCTGTGCCCTCACTGGGACGTGGCTCTGGTGTCGCACATCCTTTTGCAGGAAGGAGATTTCAAACCAAGAGCTCCAGCTCGGCAACATCTGACTGCCAAAATGTTTGCTTTAATTATAAAGCAAATTATAAAGTGCTGAGTGCTTGTGTGTGCTGTGCTGAGTGGCATCTAAAAATATCAGAAAACACTAACTCACCCTGTAATGAGACATTTAGCAGAGGAAGCCACCACAGAAACAAAACCAGCAGCTCTGGGAGGTTTTTCCCATCAGAAAAGTTCACGGAGCTGCTGCGCCCTCCTCCAAAATGCTCCACTGAAACCACAGCTTTGGAGGGAGGGGTAGCAGCTACCTCATGGCTGTGTTTCCCCTTCACTTCAGCTCCCTGTGTGAAACCTGGGGGCACAGGGTCCCTGCAGGATGGGGTTCAGGAGAGGTGTGAGGATGCCCCAGGTCAGGCCAGGTGTGCCTGGACACATCCCACAGGGGACAAGCACCTATAATGCAGTAATATCTTATTTTTTCTTTTAGACTCTGTTTCCTTTCTGATCACGCCGAGATGATGATGTGACTGGATTTGGCATGTGACTTGTGTACAGCACCAGCCTCATGGCTGAGCCTAGGTAAAGCAGCAATCAGTCATTAATAAAGTTTCAAAAAGGGAATTTCTGGGCAATTTTAACACTAAGTGGTGCCAGTCAGCCCAGCCTATGACAGTCAGATTGCTTCACAAGCACTCGGTCAGGCTTTAATAGCCAAAACTTGTGGGGTGATGCTCCCATCCCAGGGGTTGACCAACACCACCATGGTGGCTCTGCCCCCTTTCCCGGGCATTCCTCCATTTCTTGGAGCAATGTGAATGACTCCGGCTGAACCCACCAGTGCAGCCAGTGCCCTTCCAGGTTATAGGAGTGTCCCACAGCCCTGGTGCTGACAGGCATGGTTTTAAATACACGGTGCTGCCTGTGCAGTTCAGAGCGGGCAGGAGGGTGCTGCCTGGGCATGCTGCCTGCCAGCCCTTGGTGGCCCTTTGCACGGGCATGCACGCCAAGCTCCCCCAGTCAGCAGGGTGAGATGTCAGCCTCCCTCCTCCTGTGCCTGGCACAGGATCACACCTGGGAAAGCTGGAGCCGACCCCGTGCTACTCTTTTGGCAGGCGCCTCGCTCACTCAGTTAAAGGCAAACCCACCGAGAACTGCGTCCCGGGGCTGCGATGAAGTCAAGTGACAAGCGTTGGGTTTCTAGCATGCCCAGCACAAAGGCGCAGTCAGCAAGCTCCTGGGGCCCTGGGGATGAGCTAAAATAACAGCTTGAAAGAACAGGGGGATTTTTTGTGGGTGGCTGCTCTCTGCCTCATCTGATCCATCGTATCCCACCTCAACCCTGGATGACTTCCCGTGAGCCTTTCACTGGAACTCTGGGAGGAGAAATCTCTGGTATAACTACATTAGCCCAGCCCCAGGACTGTCAAGATTCAAAATTTCTTTCCTCTCCAAGAAACAGCAATTGCTTTCAGGAAAAATTCTCTGCTTTATCTTAGAAATAGACCAAAGCTGCTGAGTCGGGAGTCTGATAAGGATGTGAACATCTCCAGCTCTAAAGGATTTGGATGGGTTATGCTTGTTAGACTGGTCTTGTTTCAGCATCCCAGTAATTGCTTAGAGCACTTTAACTACCTATAGGGATCACAAACTCATCGCTGGATGCCCAGATCTGGGATATCCCATCTTCGTGCCTTTCAAGCCTTGGTACTTCAGACAAGGTCGGTGAATGGCTCTGCCAGCAGCAGCAACAGTTACTGCAACATCCTTGTGCATTAGTAGTGAGAAGGCAAGGGGTGCAGCAGCTTTTAGTGCTGCCAGTGAGACTGCTGTTTCTTCTGCAGCTTTCAGGTTAGCATGCCATTCAGTGCTGCGGGTGCAAGCAACTGAGCGTACTCCAGAAGCGTTGGGCCCTTTCTGAGCTGCGTGGACACCCCTGCCTGGGCTGAAGTGCTCTAGGCACCAATGCCCACGCAACAAGTGTCAGATGAGACTCTTGGACAGGCTGGCAAGAATCCTTGGAGCAGGAGTGTGAAGGACGCTGGCTTGCCATGTGTCCCGTTTCCAATTTTGTTTCCAGAGAAAAGAATGGCCACAGAGGCAGCAGAAGTCAGCACAGTAGAAACTTCATGGGATGACAGGATCCCGTTCCTATGGGCTTTCCACTCAAAAGAGCCACAAAGAAGGAAAATAGCACGCAAGAAAAAAAAAAAAAGAAGAAAAAAAAAAAAACAAACCCCAGCGAGACTGCTATCATCAGCAAGCACCACAAGTCCTTGTGAGATGAAAGAACAAGAGTAGCCCCTGAACAGGATTCTAGGACCTCTTCCCTCAGAACCCAGCCCTGCTCTAGATCTAGTGCTCACCTGGGACCCCATCTAGAACCACGTTAGAACATCATCTAGAATCACTCCCCTACCAAACCACCAACTCCAGCACTCATACCTGCTCTAGAAACAACTGCACCAACTCCACCCTGGCTCTACAAACAACCAACTCCCAAAACCCAGCCTCTGAAATGGACCTGGACTCCAGGGCCCTGGCCGATAGTGCGAGGTTTAACAAGGCTCAGTGCCAGGCCTTGCACTTGGGTCACAACAACCCCATGCAATGCCACAGGCTTGGGGAAGAGTGGCTGGAGAGCTGCCTGGTGGAAAAGGACCTGGGGGCAACAGCCACCTAATTACAAGCCAGCAGTATGCCCAGGTGGCCAAGAAGACCAACATCCTGGCTTGTATCAGAAATAGTGTGGCCAGCAGAACTAGGGGAGTGATTGTCCCCCTGTAATTGGCACTGGTGAGGCTGCACCTCGAATACCTACTGTGTTCAGTTTCGGGCCCCTCACTGCAAGAAAGGCATTGACTGGTTGGAGCATGTCCAGAGAAGGGCAGTGAAGCCAATGAGGGGTCTGGAGAACAAGGGTTATGAGCGGCTGAGGGAACTGAGGTTGTTTAGCTGGAGAAAAGGAAAATGAAGGGAGACCTTATGGGTCTCTACAACTAGCTGAAAGGAGGGAGTAGCAAGGTGGGTGTTAGGACAAAAGGAAACAGCTTCTAGTTGCACCAGGGAAGGTTTAATTGGACATTAGGAAATTTTTTTTTATCAAAAGAGTTGTCAAGCACTGGAAGGGGCTGCCCAGGGAAGCGGTAGAGTCATCATCCCTGGGCGTATTTAAAAGCAGAGTAGATGTGGCACTCAGGGACATGTTATAGTGGTGGAATTGTCAGTTCAGGGTTAATGGTTGGACTCGATGATCTTAAAGGTCTTTTCCATCTCAAGCAGTTCTATGACTCTATGACCTTTGGCAGGTGGGGGTTAGGAGATGATGGGAGGAGAGCACTCCTTCCTTGCAGGGCCCACCCAAAAACAAGAGCACAAGGGGAGCACCCACCCCATCCCACAGCTCCCTACCACCAGCCATGCATGGTTACTCTCCACAGCCAGTGTTTGTGCCACCAGCTCTTGGTGCTTGGGACATGGGGAGAAGGCTGCCCTGCACCCCGCTGCTGATGGAGCACCCCACTCTGAGGGCAGGACCCATTCAACAGCACCAGCAGCAGCTGTGCTTCATCCTGCCAGGGCCTGGACACCGGTGGCACTGGGGTCCCACCAGCATTCGTAGCCTCTCCAGGGTCTGTTTTTCCGAACGCTGCCCATGCCCCTATGTTTCCAAACCACGAGTGCCGCGTGTCAGCTGCATACCTCGTGCTCCAGCCCCCATCCCTGTTTTTGCAACTTTTCCCTGCATTTCACCCTCCACAAATCACGGGTGGCTTCGCCCTGGGAAGCCCGATGCCAGGGCAGCCAGCTCTGCTGCCCATCGCACCAGGAGGGAGGACACCAGGCTGGCCACATGCCCGGGCACATGCTGCCAAGCCACCCTGCACTGGGAACCACAAGCAGAAACACAGCAAAGTTGGCACAGCCAAAATGCTGCTCTGGGGAAAGCCTGAAATCAGCTAAATGAGGGTCTCGCTAGAAGATGCTGCTTCAAGCGCACAGCTCCTGTCCCCAGCTGCACCCCAGGACCAACAGGAAGAGGACCAATCCAAAGCTGGGGACCAAGCAGGCAGCACAGCGGCAGGTTTCAGAGCAGAGAGGAGCTGCCATCTCAGCCCTGCCCAGCCAGGAGCCTAAAACCCCACGGGCAGAGCTCTCCCTGTGCCCTGCAGACGTGCGGGATGAACTCAGCCATCCCTTGACCCTTGCACAAGGTCTGGGGTGGAGGGAGGGTGTCGATATCTGGAGACCAGGGCTCCCTGCATGGGCAGGGGATGGATGAGCGGGCTCGTATCCTGAACAGGGATATAAGGACAGGAACATGTGTGTGCTGCTCGTGCCAGCATCCCAGCTCCAGAGCCAGCAGGAACGGGGAGCCATGCTCCAGGGAAGTCAGAATTGGGCAGGGGAGGGCTGCAGGGGGGGCACGGTGAGCCCCCAGATGGGACATGGCACTTCGGGGAACACCAGGCAAGGCCAGTGCCTCTGCTCAGCCTGCGCTATTTAAATCCCTTGCTTGTGAAAGCAAGACCCAAAGCAAGCAAGTAAATATTATCTGGAAATCCAAAAGCCTTGACAAATCTCCCAAAAATTCCCTACGTGGGCTGCGGCAGTTGCACAACAGGAAGCGGCTGCTGATCCCCTTCGCTCTGTGCCGGCGCCGTGCTCGCCTCCACCCAGAGCCGCCTGCTCGGGCTTCACATGCAGCTAAACCGAGTCAGGCAGTCGAAACAGAGAGCGTCTCCAGGCAGCCCACGGCCAGGTGCGTCTGCCACCGGCTGAACCCAGGTCAGGAGCTCACAGACACTGCAGGGAGAGCTGCAGGAGCCCTCCTAGCCGCAGCACGCAGGTTCCATGGATGGGAAGTGCTGGCAGGGGAGCAGGCGCTCAAGAGAGGTGTGGAGAGGAGAAAAGGATGCTACATGGGCTGTCCTGAGCTGCATGGGATGGAGGCCTGACATCACGTCTCCAGGTGTATGGGGGGGAGTTCGGTCCTGCATGCATCACCCTCATCTCCTCCAGCGCCAGCGGGGTGCACACACACTGCTGCTGGCAGTGTTGCTCTGGACCAGCACCCCCTGGTTTTCTCCTTTCGTGTCCCTCACATCAACCCCACTCGGTGCCAGAGCTCAGAAACAGCCTTTGTGAGTGGGTGACAGCGTCCCCAGAAGCACGGAGGGGTTTTTGCTCACAGGCCAAATCAAGGCTCTTGCAAAACAAGTTAATGATTTAACTCCTTTCAGGGGTGGCTTGCCCTTAAACTTCAGTCTGGACATCTTATAGAAGGAAGGAATTTGACCCTGAGAGCACCCCGCTCCAAACGTGAGATAGGAATGCTGGGCTTTGCTCCTGGACAGATGACACCGGGGTTAGGGACATACAGAGAACCCAGCTCCCATGGAGAGAGCAGCCAGAGCCTGCCTGGGCACCAGCCCAAAGCAAGGAGCAGGACCCCAGCTTGGAGGGGGAGAGGGGGGGTTGTGTGCAGCAATCGGGGCTCCCCTCTGCTCTCCCCAGGGCGCTGCAGCATCCACCCATGCTGGTCACTTGCTGCCACCTGGTGCCAACTTGCCACAAGTGCTGGGGACCCAGGGTGTTGAAAGTGGAGATGTTACGGGTGTTACCCGTGGCTCCAAGCAGCCCCGCTTGTGCTCCGAAGGACAACCTTCACCTGATTCTCCAAACAGGTCAGTGACCTCTCTCCTGCCTACAGGGTCAAAGCCAAAGGACTCCAAATATTTTGCAACCTCCCGGTCACCACCGAGGGTTATTTCCCCTAAGGCAGACGGCTGTTCCAGGCATTGGATATGGAGGTGGTCCCCATGGTGTCCCAGAACATCTTGGGAAAGGGGATGCAAAGCACCTAGAAACCAGCAGGGTGGTAGATAATGAGAATTATTTACGTTACACTCCAAATAAATTTTCTTTTGCAATAGGGTAACAGTCCCCTGAGGCAAAGAGAGAGCAGTAGGGACTGTATTTCTTTAGTTGGGTTTTTGGCAAGCGAGATGTTGTTGTTTCCAATGAAAGAATTATGAAATTTGAGATTAACCCAACCTGCAAGATGGCTACAACACATGTGGCAAAATTGTTCTTGCTCATCACTGGTGGTTCCCTGTGGCCATGGAGGGAGATAAGCTGTTTTCCATAGCTCCATCGGTAGCTTACTAATTGAGCTGGAAGATGGGGACAGGGTGCTTAACAAATACACAGCTGAGACCACTCCAAGGGGATGCACTGGAGAGCTGGGATAGGATACAGATGAATTTGGCAAATAGACAAAAAGGGGGGGAAAGAAAGGAGGGTGTAATTCTGAAGAGGTTGTTGTAGGATTTTTGGTTCTTAGGTGTGAATGATCAGTGTGCAAAGGCAGACTAGAGAGCAAGAGTGCAGGAAAGGGTGAATCGCAGCTCAAGCAACGTCATTCGGGGAGGTTGTTATTGTTACTATTTATTTTAAAACCAAGCTGACTGGGATGTTTGCTCTTATCACGCTTGCGAAGCAAGACACCCACTGTTTGGGGTCAGCAAAACCCATGTCCCAGGTTTGTGCCTCACTGCTTATGTGACCCTTCCAAGTATAGGAGGAGCAGCTGGTAGATCTGCAGGATTTTGTTCTGGACACAGCAGGTCTGGAAACACACGAGAGGGTGCTGCAGGGGTATACAAACACAGCCTCAGCATCCAATAGGGACAGGACACACACAAAGCTTACATTTCAGCAGAGTTTCAGGCTACTAATTAGGACACCCTGTGAGCCCAGCAGCTCCTGGGGAGCTCTGGTGGGACGGCTACACTGGGGCAGTCCAGAGCCTGGGCCAAGGCAGCGCCCTGCAGACCCAGGGGAGCAGCACAAATCCTCATGCGCTTACCAGAAACCTGCCACCTCACCCAGCGCTCCCGTCCAGCTCTTCCCGGAATACATGAAAGAAAAAAACCAAATTAAATCAACAGAGCGGCACAACAAGGCTGTGCGTGGGTCCTGCTCTCTGGAACGAAACGGGGGGTTTTGGGGAAGAGCAGGGTTCAGAAGGCAGCATGGTGCCACCGGCTCTGCTGGGCACCCGGCTCCGGCAGCAGCCACAGCCCCTGTCAGGGGGCTCTGCTCACTGCTAGGCGTTTAAAGAAAAGAAAAAGGCAGTGACCCTGGTCGAATATCTGAAAACAAAGGTTTTCTGTAAGAAAGGGAACTCGGCGCTCGCTCTCCTCGTCCTCAGCTGCGGGCAGCAGGCAGCGCTGTTGGGCAGGGAATGGCCGGAAGGAGCCCCGAGAGCCGTGGCCCAGGAAGGTTTTAATGGACAATCCCAAACCGCCCCCAAGAGGCCGGTGCTCGGAAAAGGTCTCCCAGAAGGGAAAAAACCACACCAAAACGTAAAAACCAAACCACAGGAAGCCTCGCCAGTTTCTGTATGTTTTCCTTGCAGTCCCAGCTGCAGGGTCCGGGCAGGGGACCCTCCCGCACCACAAGGCGGCCGCAGGTTTAACGCGCCCCAGGTGCCCCAGTGTGCTGGGACATGAGTGGAGGGGACTCCGGTGTCCTCCATCAGCGGGTGAGATGAGCCATGCCCAGGCTTCTGTGGGAAAACCATGGCTTGTGTCCAATAGGACTGTGAAATACATTGAGTCAGGGGAAGGTTTGGCTGGGTGACAGGCTCCCAGAGTCGGTGACACCCATAGCAGCACCCAAATCATGGTGCCAGGCACCCTGAGAATTGCTCTGCCCATCAGGGTGAAACCCCCTGCAAGGCAGCAGAGGCTGTTAGTATCTTTTGCTAGGGAAAAGAAAGGGAGAAAGATGATTCCCCACTGCAGACAAACATCTGGCTGCAGCTGTGCAGAGCAGAACTCAGCCCAGGTTTCCCTTGCTGCCCACATTTTAGGGACATCACATTTTCCCCCTCAGCATTGACTGGGCATACACCGAGTGCCTGGGAGCAGCTGCCACCAACCCTGTCCCACCAATGCCCCAGGAGCAGGATGATGGGCACCACCATGCACCTGGATGCTCAGCAGCAAAACAGCTCGCTTGCAGACATCATCAGGTTTAGTAGCAAGCTAAACCTGGGATGTTTTGCAACCTTTTTTCAGGATACAGTGAACCAACCCTGGCAAGACCCCTAACAATTAAGGGCCAACTCCTTTCATAGCTATTACATGAACCTCTACCTCCATGAGCCTTGCACCCAGCCCAGCTCTGGTTTATCCACATAATTACATGGAAAGCAACACTTAAACACCAGCCAACAAACCAAAAGGCAAACTCCTTCCTCCTGCCATGCTAGAATGCTCGGGCTACGTGCAGGTTCCCCATGCCCAGGCTCACTGCAGCTGGGATCCACTTGTCTCCCTGTGGTTCTCCCAGCCTCACACACAGGACACTCAAACCCACCAGCAGCAGCCTCTGCCCCTTCCCCAGCCCCACACACAGCCCGGGAGCACAGCCTTACCTGGCTGAGGGCAGGACTCAGTAGAAGCCACAGCTAAAACAGCAGCAGCTGAAAATATAGGAGCAGACCTTGCGTGTCACGGGGCTTTTCTGGCTCCCAGCAGGAAGTGAGAGTTACTGGGAACAGCAACTGGTGTTAGTGGGTGTGCTTTCAGGTGTGTTTCCAGGTGCAGGCAGCTTCCCTCCCTGCCTCTCCTCGGTGGGCTCAGCTGCTGCTGTGGGGGCAACCTGGGCACGGACACAGCCAGGACGGGTGCCAGCCACTCCCTGACTGAGCACCCAGAGCCCCCTTCCCAAATAGGCTTAGGGATCTTTATTATCAAATCATGAGAGGCTGCAACACCTGATGCAGATGCCCTGAGCTGCCACAGCCCCCACCTGCAGGTGAGAAGCCCCCTTGCCCCCTCCCCATGCTGCAGTAATTAATGGGTTTCTCGTAGCCACTGTCACCTCAAGCCATGCATTACTGTAGCAGCAGGGCTGGGATGCCATGGCAGGGCCCAGGCAGGGGATGAGGTGCCAGGAGGATGTGCCCCAGCCTTCGCTGCAGCTCCTCTGTCAAACAAAGCAGCTGCTGGGCCTTGACAGCATCCTGGGGAAAGGAGAAAGGCAAATACTTTTGCCTGGATATTGAGGTAACACTATTCGTAGCCCCCTGTAAGATCTGTAACTAAGGCTGAAATTGGTATTTAATGCAGTTTCAAGAGTTTTAAGAGGAATCTTGGCACTTAAAACCTAATTCACCTGCCTCTTGAGGTTTTATTTTGCTTCTTGATTGTTTAGGGGTACATTCTCTTAGTAAAAAGAAAAAAGCAAAATTTGTATTGTCTTTGAAGAGATGAGACTCAAGCATTCCCGGTCTTCACCATCTGTCTTGACATTATCAAATCTGCATCTCCCAGAAATGTGGGGAGCAAAGAAGCAGCAGAGCAAGTCCCCTGTGCCATGCACCATCCCACACCACAGCCCCCCTCTTCCTCAAGAAGAAAGAATGGACAATGGACTCCTTAAATCACTAGATTTTAATAGCCATATAAATCTTTTGTGTACAGCAATCTGTGGCGTATGAGAAACCATATAGATACCCAACAACCTTTCCTGGCTTTTACCACATCAAGCTATCGGCAACTTTTTTTTGTTTTAATCAACTCCTGTAGTAGAAACACTAACCAAGCAATTAACAGCAAATTTCTAATTTTCTAAAAGAACAATGTTTCTTCTCTTAAAAAGAGCAGAGAAGCCGACGGGGAGTTTCAGACGTATGTACAAATGGGTGTACCTCAGACAGATGGTGAGAGATGGCTGTCAGCACCGCGGGCATGCGGACCCAGCCTGCGGGGGGGCTCTCACAGCACCCAGTGTCACACCCGAGGAGGGCTGGGGTGACCAAGGGTGCTGGCTGCCACCGCCTGCCTAAGACCAGGAGCATCCCCGGGCCATGCAGCGAGGTACTGCCCCCGGGGAGGCACAGGATCCATCCCCGTACATCACCTTGCAGGCTGCAAAGTGTAGCTTGTCTGCATTGCCCATTCTTATCTGCAATTTCACTTGGCCAGGAGTTACAAACCATCGAGAGTACACACATGCACACCATACACTTCCACCCCACTGCCCAGTGCCTCACAGGAGAGCTGTGCCCTCCTCGCTGCCCAGCGAGCCCAGGAGCCTGCATCCCTATTCACACACACAGCCCGCTCCACCCCTCGCGCCTGGTTTCGGTGATGTCAGCATTCGCAGAATTCACGGAATTCATTAAGAAAATCATTATTTACATAGAGGTGTGCAGCAGCCTGCTGTGACAGAAGAGCTGAGACAAGAGTTTGCCCAACTTTGCTGACTCGCACCCTGCTCATGGGCTTATTGCTGACTCGGGCACAGGGACTGAATTGCCCACGCGGTTTCTGTTCCTCCGGTTCACGCAACGGTGGTGAAGCTGCTGCCTGCACCCCGAGTTTTTACTGGCTGTGTTCACCCTCAGGGGGAACCACCCCCTGGGCTGTGCGCGGTCGCCGCACCCCGGGCAATGTTAAGGCATTACATATATGCAAGAGCTGTTTGGGGATTTAAAAAAACCCACTCAAAGTGTAAACATTTTTGCACATACAGTCATTAGACTTCCACGCGCAAAGTTTTCTGTTGTTTTCTGCATAAATCACGAGTTAAGGAGCTACACAAAGAGCAGACGCCTGGAGCACTGGGGTTCTCTTACAGCACAGCAGCATGCAACGCGACAGACTCTAAGTAGTAGAAATATTGTAAATCTCAGTCCAGGACGCTTCCTCCTTCCTACGTTTCTTACATAGTTTAGGTAAATGTCATTAAAAACTACATGCCAGTAACTCGGGTAAGATGGGTGGCTGCATAAGGAGCTTCAGCGCTTGGTGATTTCAGCTCATTTCTACTTTGTCTCTAAGTAGAAGAGGGAGAGATTTTGCTTCCATTCCTGTATCTATGGAGGTTGCTCAATGACCCCTAGGTCGCTGTGCCGGCGGTGCTATAGGTTTAGGTATCAGTGATTCTGGCTTCTTCAGGGACTTTGGCACATTCACCCCGATTCATACAAGATCCCTGAGAACTTATCAGAGCTGCAGTACTTTACAATTTAAAAGACTCGGTGTGGGCGCTGGGCTCCCCGTCGTGCTCACGCCTGCTTCTTGTTGTTGTCCATGCTATGCAGCAGCGCCAGGAACTCCAGGATGAGATTGGCCGTCTTGCGGGGCCGCTCCACCACCACCGAGTGCCCGCAGTTCTCCAGGATGTACACGTGGCAGTCCGGGATAGCGCTCGCCAAAACACTGGCGCCAGAAACATCCAGGACCTGAGGGGCAGGGGAAAAATTAGTCACTCCCAAAGGCAGAGCTGGGTTTTGCTTGACACTGTAAAACCCCGTTGTAGCTGCCTTTGCAAGTCCAAGCAAGATGCCGAGCAGGGACACGGACGTGGTCCTTGCAAAGCCAGCCCTATCCCACGCCTGGAGATGGAACAGGGAGGCTGCACAGTGCTGGTCTGAGCATGGGGCAGGGAGCTCTCTTGGATGCTTTTTGGCTGCCGGCTCAGTGCAAAGGGGTCATTGCAAGCAAACCTTGCATCTTTGCATTTACAGAACCCTTTGCACGCCTGCACTTTCCTTTCCCCTCCCACTCCTCCCTCTGTGATCAGCCCTAAGTCCCATGCTTTTGCCTTGCTGCCTGCCCACAAACAGCCCACGCACAGCCCATCTCTCCCTGGTTGCCAGGACAACTCTCTTTGCTGGCTCTTTATTCCTCTTCCTAGCCCACGCCTGCAGCAGCGTTGGCACTTGCCCCCTGCCTGCCTCTTTGCCCCCCCCAGCCCCTGCTCTGCCCTCTCCTTCCACACTGGCTGGGAGCTTTACCCACCCATCACCTGCCAAGTCCCCATGTCCAAAGCCACTGGGGACGGGGACATGCATGTGTCACAGAGCAGCACACAGCGTGGCAGTGCAGCCCACACTGTGCCCCACAGGTGGAGAAGGAGCCAGGGTCCCATAGGGGCAGTGGAGGGGGCCACGTACCTGGTCCTGCTTTCCCCAGATGACCTGCGTCGGTGCTTTGATCTTGCTCATGTTCTCATGGAGAGAGTGCCTGGACTTTTCATCCACGATCTCTAAAAACACTAGTGGGAGCAAGAGGAGAGTCAGTCCTGCAAGGGGGATGCTTCTCCTTCCCTTCTCGCAGGGGTCCCTGTGCGGCAACTCAGGCAGGGGTGACGGGCAGAGCCCCAAGGGGCTGTCCTTGCCCTGCCACCAAGCCCTGATGTGGACAGAGCCTCCTCCAAGCCCACCTTCTCATAGGTACCAGCACTAATTAACCCCCTGGGAGAGTGAGGATGAAGCAGCAACCCTATCACCCTCAGGAGTGGCAGTGTGTTGCTACCAGCAACCAAGGTGCATCCCCAGATCTGATAATGATGTTGCCCCCTTCCACTCTCGGCAAGACTGAGGGGACACCAGGACTGGGCAGCATGCAGTGGGCACCAGGCCCGGTGTCAGCCTGCGCCCGTGCCCTGGGGGTCTGGCCGGAAAGCCTGGGAGGGGGCTGCTGCTGCACACTTACGTTTCCGGTAAAAATCATTGTGTGGGATGCGGACGTCGACCAGGCCCTGGAGGATCTGCGGGGAGAGCAGAGGAGAGCTGCGGGGGGGCCCATGGCCAGGAGCGTGTCCCCGACGCGCCCTGCACGGCCTGGACCTGGCACAAGCTCTTTCCTAAGCACATCTCGTGGGCCAACCACAGAATCACAGAATCTCAGGAGTTGGAAGGGACCTCGAAAGCTCATCCAGTCCAACCCCTGCCAGAGCAGGATCACCAGACCAGGTCACACAGGAACACGGCCAGGTTGGCCTTGAATGTGTCCAGAGAAGGAGACTCCACAACCTCTCTGGGCAGCCTGTTCAGTGCTCTGTAACCCTCACAGTAAAAGTTTTTCCTCATGTTCAGATTGACCCTCCTATGCTCCAGCTTGCTCCCATTGCCCCTTGTCCTGTCATTGCCTGTCACTGAGAAGAGCCTGGCTCCTTCCTCCTGACACTCGCCCTTTACAAATTTATAAACATGAATGAGGTCTCCCCTCAGTCTCCTCTGCTCCAAGCTCAAGAGCCCCAGCTCCCTCAGCCGCTCCTCATAAGGGAGATGCTCCACTCCCTCCATCATCTTTGTGGCTCTGCTGGACTCTCTCCAGCAGTTCCCTGTCCTTCTTGAACTGAGGGGCCCAGAACTGAACACAATATTCCAAATGCAGTCTCAACCGTGCTTAAGTAACTCGTATTTCTGCACGAGTAATTTTGTCTTTTATGATGCAAACCCTAATTTCTCCCCCCAGGCCAGCGATCACAGCCTGCTGGCTGCCTCAGCTGTAAATGTGCTTCTCTTCCTTCTTTTATTCTTTTGCCAAAAAAGGTCTTGGTGTTACTTTATGTATTTTTCTTACTCTCCAATCTACTCATCCCAGACTTCCAAAGGAAAAGCAGTTTAGTGGCCAGCCCCTTCCTGAGTTCCTCTTGCCTGACAATGAGGTGATTAACATTTCCATCGCTTTTGCTTAAAAAAGCAGCAAACAATCCCCATCCAGGCCAGACAAAAGCCGACTTCATGCTTCCTGCCAGCCATATTTACTAAAAAACTTTTCGACATCCCAGCCCACTGCCAAAGACCTCACAGGAGGAGGAATTGCCTCGGCTGCTTGAAGAGAAGAAAACCTGCTCCCCACATCCAAGCCTCACTTCCAGCCCGGGCTCCTCACCTGCTGCGGCACCTTGAAGCGGACATAGGAACAAAGCTTCAGCATATCTGCCATCTCCTCGGGCGTCGAGGGAATTAAAGGGATCCTGTCGATGCATTCAGACTCTTGCAACTCCCGGAGCTGCTTAATGAACTTGCTGTCAGTGGTACTTGGCAGGCCTGGGTCAAAGGAGAAAGGAGACACAAACTAAAACCTAGACAAAATCCCCAGCAGCCCCAGTGACAGAGCAGTGCTGGATCAACCTCCCTCATGGCCTCTTGCTTGCTCACTCATTTAAAGAAAAAAAAACAAAACAAAATAGAGAGGGAAGAAAAAGATCTGTACATACAGCAACATCACTATGAACCCAGAGATACCCTAGAGACCACCGAGCCCCGTGGGCTGACATCACACGAGGTTTATTCCCTGTAGACACACATGAACACTTTGGCAAAACCTATAGCGTTTAATTTTGTGTGGCCAGCAGATGCAAATACTAATGCCTGTGCCCAGCCTGCCACAGCATGGGGTTGGTTACAAAATTTCAGAAACACCATCTGCATGCACCATTGCAGAGAAAATCCCCTGGCAGCTTAACCCCAAGCCTCTCTGCAGCCCCACACAGAGGTTTCACATCCAGAACCACCCAGCGAGTCAGAGGAGCAGGAACCTGGCAGCCCCCAGAGCCTGGTAGCTAGGTAACATTCGCTTTGCTTCAGTTCTTATTTCTTATCTGAGAGCTGCTTTCCTTGCGTGGGAAGGGGAAGGAGCTGCTTTAACAACCGGGATGCAGCAAAGCTCTCTCTGGCAGAGAAGCTCCCTGCCAAACTCCCCATGCCTCCTGCAGCATGGCATGCCCAGGCTCCCCAAAGTCCCCAACCAAGGGAACAGTGGAGATGGAGGGGATGGTGGCGATGGAGGGGTGCTGCGTGGGCATAGGGACACCCCGGTGACCTGCGCTCGGCCCCAGAGTGCTCTTCCCACTCAGACCAACCAAACTGGCAGGACATATCTCTCTGGCTCTTGAATCCCCAGAGATCAGACTGGGGAGTCTGTTTTCCTGTTGCCGCCTGGGTTCCCCCTCTAGAAGTGAGAGGCTGCAGATATGCCATGTAAAATGCCTGCCACCCAAAGGGAAAAGCCGCTGTCCTCCAGAGCAGGACTTGTCTCATTTGCCCTCATCCCAGCTCTAACCACAGCACAGTGTGGCAAACTCTGGAGAAGAGCAGCGAGGACAAGGCTGTGATTCCCTCCCATGCCCTGCCAGAGCTTTTCAGACTGTACATACAAATGATTTCAAAATGCTTTGCACTAAAAGCCTATTTTGCTTCCGGCGCTGCTCTGGGGTTTTGCACTGGCTCCTGCTTGCCCTCTCCCTGTCTTGCTACCCCTGCATTACCCACCTGCAGGACAGATGAGAGTCAGGCTGCAAATGTCTTCTGGGTACTGGGCAGCATAGACACCAGCTACGTTTCCCCCCATGGAAGTGCCAACCAGATGAAAGGGCCTTCTGTTCAGCTTGATGCACTCCACAAACTGGCAGGGGAGCAGAAGAGGCGTTGTTAGAGGAGGGGAAGCAACAGCACAGGGTCATTAGAGAAACTCAAAAAAGCTTGAAGTCGGTGGCTCTGGATGGGCTGCGGGTGGGAGCAGGGCCACACGAGGCAGGGCTTATGGTGCTTCGCATCCTTCACATCCCCACATCCCTCCGCAGAGGCCATGCGACACTAGGGCATTACCTGGTGTATCCTCTTCGCTTGCCCACTGATGGAGTAATCGTCCAGGGCCGAGCGGGTTGTGCCCTCGTGCCCGGGCATGTCAACGCACACCAAGTGCAGGTTCTTCGGCAGGAACTGCAGAGACAAACCAGGGTGGTTACAGCGCAGGGCAACTGCTGCGGAGCCCAGGGATGGAAACTGGTGGCCATGGGTGGGAGCAGGGCGGTCACTCTCCTCCTAGCAGCCCCTGGTTACTCATGTGCCACAGTACGTCAGCTCAGGTACCAAGGATGACATGATGAGAAACCACGGGCAAGGTTTGCTTCCCACGTACATACTGCACTCCCCTGCAGCTCTGCGTGTTGCAGGGATGAAAGGGACCCAACAAGCAACCAGCACAGAGCTGAGGAGTGTGTTTCTAGTACATTACAGCAATTGTCACAGCCCACCCATGCTACTACTGGGTCCCCACACCACCCCAAAGCCCAGGACCATTGACTCTTGATAAGGAGTGACACGATAGAAATGGAGTCCCACCTTGACTATGGACAGCCACATGTCTTTGTGGGCTGAGAAGCCATGTAACATCAGGATGGACGGTCGGTACCCAGGTCTCCCTCTATAGGAGTAACAAAACTGGTAGTCATCGTAGTATGCATATCTAACCTGCATACCCAAGGTTCGGCGCCAGTACCTGGAAACAAGGAGAAAAAAACACCAGTGAGCAAGACAAGACCAGGGCCCAGCAGTAATATAAGCCAGGTCCAAACTCAGCCACAGATTTGCCAGTTTGCTAAAGCCACTTAGGCTGGGCTCACACCAGTGCTGTCATGGTCCTAACTGAGACTAATTCTGAGCATCC
The DNA here is from genome assembly GCF_000695765.1 of Mesitornis unicolor. Lineage (NCBI taxonomy): Eukaryota > Metazoa > Chordata > Aves > Mesitornithiformes > Mesitornithidae > Mesitornis > Mesitornis unicolor. Next base: position 34,816 of record NW_010199149.1, read on the forward strand.
AGTCCCTGGACCAGACTCTGTGCCTACATGTGACCCCTTGCACGTGTAGTACTGGCTGCTGGCTATTCACAGCTGCCCTGGAGATGGCTTGTGGATTCATCCTGTTTGTTAAAAACTTCCAAAAATGCCCAAAATAACTAATTTGCCCAGTTCCCTCAAGGCAATGGAAATGGGCCAAAATGATAGTCCTAAAACTGAAGATGCCCAAAAGTTGGTGTGAGGAGAGAGGAAGCCACATGCACGGCAAGGCAGTGGGCAGGACAGGCAGGCTGAGGGAGGCACTCGTTCCAGGTGGGTAAGGTGGATCTGTCACAGGTCTATTTGGGCACAGCCCTGCAGCCATGGGACAACGTCACCGCACAAACACATCGGATCCCAGCCACAGCAACTGTGTCACCAGGAGCACCACAGAAACCCAGTTCCTGTATGCCAACTAGACAACCATGAAAAATTTATTCATGCACACACAAAGGGCTGGAGGGGATCATCCATACACAGAGTCAAACACCCCAGAAGATGCTGGGCCAACCCCAGGGAAACCTGGGTCATTCCTCTCAAAGTGAAGAGGCAGATGGATGGCTTCTGCCAGCCCATACTTGCAGCCTGCTCAGGGAGGGTGCAGTGAAACTGCTGGCCAGAGGGGACCTGGGCAGAGATTATCAGTGACTTTGGACACATGATGTGTACGTGCAGTCCCAGATAGAGGAGCAGGTATGCTTTCACTGCATTTCCCCTATGTTCAGACATAACCCTTGTCAGGACAACTACCAGGCTGCTCCTGATGGCCGAGAAACTGGCAAATATATTTATATGCAGTGCCAGAATTTATTTGAGATGCAAGAGCAAGGTCACCAACACTGCTGGGCTGTCCTAGCTCTCTGCCCACTCAAAGCTTATACAAAGTGCAATCCTCTTTTAGCATAATCCCTTTTTGGAGAGAGTTAGTGGGACTTAAGCAGCATCTCAGCTCTGTGCTGGTCCTACAAGGAGAGGTGAATTTCTCCCTGAATAAGTGTCTTAAGAGTCCTCGCCTCAAAGGCACCGGTGTAAACTACCGATGGGCAAGATGATAACATTTTTAGCAACTGATCCTGATGGATCAATTCAGCAGAAGGCAAAATAATCTGCGCAAAGCTGAACTGATCCCTCGTGAGGTGTTAACGCAATTAGCGGCAGCAGCTAAACTGATTAAGCCCTGGTGGCAGAACAGGCGGGCTCGGGGCTGGGGTCAGCGGGGCAGCCCTGCACGTCAGGCCTGGCAGGGAGGCGATTTAGCAGCAGGGAAGGGAGCAAAGCCATTGGTGACAGGGACCTGGCATGACCCTTGGCTGTGCTGGCTGAGGACACACGGAGCAGCACCAAGGAGGAGGAATGGGGGAGCAAGTGGTGGAAGAAGGGAGAGGCACTCCCGGGGACCTCCCGGGCACTTCCCAGGAGTGGGGCAGTGAAGCTGGAGCTGCACGGGGCTAAAAGGTTGGTGGGGTGGCATGGCATTGCTGCCTGCCCCTCGCCTGGCTCTGCTAGTGGGGAAACACGATTTTTTTGCCCCAAAAAGACGCCAACTCTGGAAGAAGCAAATAGGAAGGGAAGAGTAAAGGGCAGAGTCGCTCTTCTCACCCGCTGTCCCCAAGAAATTAGGTGCCTGTGATACACAGAGCATCACGGTCACTTCTGCAAGAGATGCCAGTGCTGCCAGCAAAGAAGAGAGATGTGGATGCTTACCCTTCAGAAGAGAGCAGCCCTGCTGGTCCTTGCTCACACGCTCCCTCCCTCAGCTGAACACAGACCAACCTACCCAGGGTACGTCTTCACTCAGCCCTCAATTTGTGACCCCAAAGGATGAGGTGTCAGGGTCTTCTCTACCTCCCTCTCAAACCAGCTCTTCCAGGCTCCCAGCATCAGCACCTTGTGCCTTCTCTGCCCTGTCCTGCCATCCCTGCCTGCGTCCCTCTGAAGGCTTCGCCCTGACCACACTCACTCTGCTCTGATACAGCAGTGTTTTTCTGGTGATCCTCCTCTGACCCTGAGCCTACGAGGGTCCTCCCTGGCTTCCACTGGCCACTTGCATGTCCAAAGGGAAAAAAACCCCTTTGACTGACAAACCCTGTACCATCTGGACCTGCCCTGGGCAGCAGCATGGACATCCCCAGCGCAGGAGGCTGCCACACCGCCTGCTCTCCTTTCTAGAGCAATGTTTGGCCCTACAGCTCCCCATGCTATGTACAACTAGAAGTTTCCCCTCTGCCGACCGAGCTGCTGGGGGTTTCATCCCATCCTCCTCCTCTCTCAGTCCCCAGCTGCCTCGATTAAAAGGTTGCTGATAAATGTGCCATTAGAAACAGGCTTCATCACACTGCTGCATCTGAGTGCTGGGGCGGGCTAATGTCCTCCTCTCACAGGAGGTCACTTTGATTTGGAAACACCCCATGAGCAAAACCGCAGGAGCCACCATCTGCCAGCAGCACGTGAGGGCAGTGCTGCCCACCCCGGCTTCCGAGAGCAGCGTCATCCCAGCTCTCCCTGGCAACAAACCCAGAGAGGAAAGCCACCAGCATGCTTATCACTGATTACCAGACACAGACAAGGACTGAAGCATGCAGTGCCTGCCTCCTGGTATCGGAAAGGATGAGATGCATGAGGGTGAGGAAAAGCACCACTCCATCTTCTCTGATGCTCCACCCCAGAAGAGAGGGGGAGAGTGAGAAAAGCCCCGTCCATGACTGTTAGTGAGAGAAAAGGCCCTGCCTGTGAGCAGGCTGGTAACCGGGAGGGAGCTTGTGAGCCCAGGGAGCCGTGGCAGAGATGAGGACACCTACGCTGATGGCTGCTTTGACAGGAGGTCACCACCCTGCCGGGGCTGCCGGGCTGCAGATGGGCAGCAATGGCAGTGCTTTTCTCAGTCACAGTCTCATCCTCTGGGGACACCCAGAAAGGTTTGGAGGTGTCCCACGGCCCAGCTGAGGCTGCCCCAACAGACATAAGCCTCAGCAGCAAAAAAAAAAGCAGTTAAAAAAATGCCATTTTAGAATCATAGGAAGGGAAGGGACCACAAGGATCATCCAGTCCAACCGCCCAAGGTAACAGCACAGTTTAAATGAGAGGAGCCAGCCCCTGTCAAGCCGACTCTTCAAACTGACCAATGCAGGGGAATTTACCACTTCTCCTGGGAGATTGTTCCAGTGTCTGATTGATCTCGTGGTAAAAAAATCTCTTCTGGAGTTCAGCTGGAATGTCTCCAGAAGCAATTTGTGTCCATTACCCCTCGTCTTCTCCATGTGACTCCTTGTGAAAAGGGAGTCTCCCTCTTCTTGGTAGCCACTCTTTATGTACTGGTACATGGTGATAAGGTGCCCCCTAAGCCTTCTCTTCCCAAGGCTGAACAGGCCCAGTTTTCTCAGCCTTTCTTCATACAGCACATCTGCCAGTCCTCCCATCATCCTCATGGCCCTTCTCTGGACCCTTTCCAACCTGTCCACATCTTTTTTGTATGGTGAGGACCAAAACTGGACACAGTGCTCAAGGTGCGGTCTGACCAGTGCTGAGTAGAGAGGAATAATCATTTCTTTATCTCTGCTGGTGATCCCCTTTTTAATGCAACCCAGCATCCCGTTGGCTTTCCTTACAGCTGCAGCACACTGTTCACCCATGTTGAGCTTGTCATCCAGCATCTTCTCCCAGAGATGCTTAAAGCTACACACAGCCTGTAAGCCCATGGAAAAGCCCACCTTACCTGCTCCTATGGCCACTGAGGGCAGGAACACCCACTGCCATCTGTGCCGCCTCACTGCCCGTGGGCTCTTTGCCCCATGCACCCGTGTGTGTGTGGGGACCTGCTAGGACCAGCACTAATTCCACCCCCCTGCTAAAATGTGAGTAGCTGGGCTAAGGGACTCACCAGTAGTAGATGCGGATGAGCGCTGAGGGCCAGAGGAGGAAGGAGGCCACGAAGGCAAGGATGGGGATGGCCAGGGTGCCACCGGCAATGACAAACATGTTCAGCACATCTGGGTCCATGCTGCTCGGCACCACTAGGTCTCACCTGCCCACAGTTAGGGAATGATCAGAGGTTAAACACCAGAAATGATGACAAGTCAACGTTAAATGAGATCTCTGCTGCCAGAGGGAGAGGAAAGTGGCTCCACGAGAGGCAAAGGACACTGCTCAGGAGTGGGGCAAAGTCTCTTTCCGTTTTAAAACTCAATTATTTCTTCTGACTCCTTAATGGCTCTAATTATTGCAATGTTGTCCTTTCAGGAGAGCACATCTCAAACGGGCAATGAGCCTCCTAGCAGGCACAGACCACATTTGAGGTAACGGTGCAATGTGGCCAGTGAGGCACTTTGCAGATGGGGGAAGCGCAGCCTTTTCCCTCGATGGGTGCAGGCAAGGCTGCCTTAACACAGCCTCCACATTGCTTTTCAGAGGCAGACGTCCAGCTCTGGCTCCCCTCCCCCTACCCAATCCCAAATCCCCAGCACACAACCACTGACCTAGAATTGATGGCTTGAGCCCGTCTCTCATTACTGCTCCACACAGGCACCAATTAATCAAGGGAGCAGAGCCTATTAATGGGCTCGGGAACTGAAGGAAACAACCTGGCAGGGTGCTGGTTGGCGACCAGCCCTTATCAAAGACAAATTCATCCCTGTCTCCACATCCTTACTCCTGTCCATTTTGCACTGGCTGTTGATCACAGGTCCCCATCCCGGCCCCGGAGCATCCTTGGGACAAATCTCAGGGGCGGCAGGGGTGAACTCTCATGCAACACCGTGCACGTCCCTGAACTCGCCCCACCACAGACAGCTTGGATATATTTTTCTCATTAAGAGATTAAACCCTGTCACACACACATCTCCTCTAATTCCCTCTGCTAACACATCTTATGTCTCGCCCTTTCCTCGGCGCTCGCTCATTTATCAGACATTTCTAAAACGAGATGTTTCCAATGCCTGCTCTTCCACCAGCCATTTTCCCCCTATCATCACCACCACATTTCTCTGTGCCAGGACAGGCAGATTTGATTCTGTTTCCTGTGAGACTCATGGCGGTGCGTGGTACACTGTGTTACACCATGAAGCAGGAACAGAATCGCTGCAGTCAAATCCTCTCCCCCTCCAACGCCATCACACCAGATCACATCAAACCCCCACGGTACACACAACAAAGAAAAACAGTTCACAGAACCTCTGAAACAACAGCCAGATTCACCTTTTCCCCCCCAAGGAAAACAGGAATAACTGAAATGTAAGGAATACTCTAAATATTTCCACCAGGCACCTCCTTAACAAAGCTAAACTACATTTCCTTCATCAAACCTCAACAACATGCCGTTATTCGTTTAATTAACGTTTTGCAGAAGGATCTTTGATCTCTGCACAGCTTCTTTCTTCATAGGTAAACACCTTGTGCAACAGATGAACCTTGAGAGCAGGGCAGCATAGCAGCCCACCTGAGAGCACTTGCTGCCTTTCACTATGTCACTAGAACAGGGAAGAAATTAAGCACAGAAAATCGCTGCTGTCCCTGTCAGTGACCCGTAACAGGAGGAGGTTGTGCCTTGGGAAAAGTGTGGGGTGTGGGAGCCCCTGTGCTCCTCGGTGTGGGGTCACCACCTCTGCCTCTGCCACCTCCGCGGCTCTTGGAAAGCAAAATAAGAAGGAGAAGGCCTTTAAAAAGCTCAGCTTACTTTACAGAGATTCCCTCCTCCTCTGGGCACAGGTCCTGGTCGCTGTGGGTAGTGGCAGCGTCTGAAAACAGTCGGAAGAAGGAAAAAAAAAAAGGTTAAAATCTCACTCCTGCTTTTTTTCCTCCTTTCAGGCTCGGTAGCCAGGCGAGACGGCGAGTTTGGGTATTTAAGCCACTGGCTTTGCTGCAAGACGCCTCATCTTCACCTTCCGACCAACCTTTCCCCTGTTTATGTAAATACGGTCTTTTGTACAATAAAGCCAAACGAGGGCACTTGTTCCAAGCAGGAACAAAGTGCAAGCTGCCATTGGAGACGAAGCGAAAGCTGCCGCGGCAGGGCTGCAGGGCTCCCAGTGAAACGGGGCTCATGGTTGTGCTTCGGGCGATTACAGCTATTAGAACAAAGCCAGCTAAGCTCCTTCACATCCCCTTCCCCTTCCTCTTCGTCTTAAATGTAATTTTCCAAGTGTTCTCAATGACCCCCGAGCCTTCCTTGTGCAAGTCGGGCTGAAGCACAGTGCAGCCGCAGGAAATTAATGGAGAGGCAGGAAAGCGCTGGCCTGAACTCGTCAGCAGATTTTGGCCATGGAAATCCAAGCTGGAGGCACAGCGGGAGCACCGGAGCCCCCACCCCACGAGCACTGGGGGCTGCTTCGAGCCAGAAAATCCCTGAGACTCCCCCTGCCGCAGCTGTGCGGCCAGGGGTGCCCCGGGGGGCTCCCATCCCCAACCCGGCCCTGGCCCGCCGCCACAGGCCACGTGAGCCCCAGCGCCCAATGCCGGCCATGCGCACCCAGCAAGCCCTGCTCAGGGCCCCCACCACCCATGGGTGCCCGGGGAGAGGGTGATGGCAGGGCTGAGCCCCTCCTTCTGTGTGGGCAGAGCATTGCCACCGATTGCCATGGTTACCCCCAATGGCGGCAGCGGGAAGGAAAACGCTGCCAGGCCCAGCTCCGTGGTTGGGGGCAGCCACCATTGCCCCAGTCCCAGCACCCCTAGGCTGGTAAAGGTGCCCCTGCAGTCAGCAGCACTGCAGACACACCGGCTCCCCAGAACCATGCAGGAGCACCCATGGTGCCTGGCCTCTGCGATGGTGCTTTGCCCCAGGGGATGATCACCCTCCTTGTGGCACCATACCAGGAACAGAAGCAGGCAGCATCGCCCCAGACACCAGCACAGTCCCTCACTGCCGACAGGAGAGAGACCTGGGTTAAAAATAAAAGCCTGTGGTAACAGCTGTGAGTTCTCAGAGCACAGCTCATCCATCACTGTGAGGTGCCCTGTGACCAAGAGTCACAGCCAAAGGGCCCCAAACATTGCTACTGCATTCTTGAAAGGATCTCCTAGTACCTCATAAATTAACTTGCAAGCATCAATTAGGCAAGACTGATAAATGCTGGGTGATCACAGCGGCGATAAGGCCGAGTGGGCTGCACACCCAGCAGGGCACTGGATGCCAGACCAGAAACACCAGTTCCCACACTGGCAGCGAGCTGCAGGCACCACAGCCCTCGCACCCTGCCTGGGAGCACCCCCCCAGACAAGGCACCCTGGGTAACGGGATGGAGGGACATGGACCAAGGACGCTAAGGAGAGTCTCTACTTCTCCACTTGTCTCCTAATTCCTCCCCTGCACCAAATTCAAGCAGGTGCCTCATCGCCTGCAAACAGAGGGGTCATGGGTTGCTATGGAGGACAGCACATTGATGACAGTCCCCAGGGCCACAGGGACAATAAATTACTGTGAGCATGGTTTGAATCTGCATTGGTATTTTTATTATTTCAAGCTGCTGGAGAAGACCCAGCAGTGCAACTCAGGTGTATATCTCGATTGTTTCCAAGCCCCAGATAAGATGCAGGGGCAGCAGCAGCACACCCTGGTGTGTAGGATTCAAAAACTGCATTTAGCTGAAAACAAAAGAAAAAAAGCAATCTTAGAACTGTGGAAGCAGCTGGGATGGTTACCCAGGGAGACAGGAGGCTCTTCGCCAGCACCAGCATCTCTCGCAGAGCAGGTCTCAGACCCAGCCTGTCTGATGGGGCAAGAGCTGGCAAGGGGTACCTGGGGGGTATGGCAGGGGCTGCAGCACAAAACCCTTCACAAGGCAGGGGGCTCAGCTGGGGAGGGGAGAGCCACAGCTCGCATGCTGGGGAGCTCCATGCAAGGCCAGGGAGGGTTTTCACAGTGCAGGAATCGCACACATGTGCTCACTGACCAAATGTGCCAAAATTTAGGCACAAAAGCAGTACTGGGCTGTGCTCATCAGGACCAGGCTGCAAAACCAGGACTGCTACCCCACATGTGGCTTTTTGCTTACTGCTCCCCATGCCCAGAGCAGCCCATGGCTCACTGACAACAGATTTTAAAACTCGGAATAGCTGAAAGCTAAGCAGCACATTCAGGCATACTTGAATTTTTTTTTAAGAGCTGAAGAAGAAACATTGACCAGTTTTAAGATCCCACTGCAGAATGGAGGCCTTTGATGGGCCTCAGGGGCTGAAATGGGGCCCCCAGAAACCCAAACTTGCATGACTGTGTATGGAGAAAACCCAAAACACGCAAGTAAACCATCGCCCTTGGAAGCTGCCTCCCCTTTGCCATCCTCAACAGCCAGAAAAACAATATAGACCATAAACAACGACATAATATTACGATTCCTCAGTGGTATATTTTGCAGCGTCATCTTTTCAATGCCAACCACAGTGAAGTTATAATTTAAGATCTATTAATATTTGACAGATCTCTGTCCATCAGCCAGGCAGCTCTCAATCTTAATCCAGCCTCTGGAGAGCTGAGAGTAGGAAACTTGCCCTTTCACCTTCATTTATTTATAGATGGGAGAAATGAGATCATTACTTCTGCAATGCCATTTCACCAAACGTGCAGCTCTCATCCATTTGCATCTGTGTAACGCGGCTCTTAAACGTGGGCCCGAGAGTCCGGGCTGGCCCCCAGCCCTGCTGCTGCACCCTGGGCTGGGAACACGCAGGGACAAGCTGTCAGCGTCCCTTAGTGGGGGACAGCCAGCCTGGGGACAAGGTGGCTGAAAAGCACGGGGCACAGCCAGCCTGGGGACAAGGTGGCTGGAAAGCAGGACCAGAGCAGGCTGTGCCACCAGCCAGCCGCTTGTTTAGAGATCCATAACATGCCCGTCCTCCTTCCGGACCCCGTCACCATCCTGGTCCTGCTGCACATGCACACAGCGGAGGATGCACGGCACATCCGATGTCACGAGCGTGCCCGAGCTCAGCCCTCTCCGGGGTGAGCGGGGTAGGAAAGAAGTGGGGAGGAGTTGGGGGACCGGGGGTCACCTTCAGATCCCCTCTCCTAGCACACAGTCCCCCC
>NW_010199149.1:43892-44106 GCF_000695765.1 Mesitornis unicolor
ATGACGGCATCCTCCAAATAGCAGCAGCTGAGCTGAAACGCTGCTCTCCTCCCTTTTGTGCCCCGTTTTCCGATTATTTTTTGTCGGGGGGATTTTAAGGCAAATTAAATTTAAATAATATTTTAAAATTATTTCTTGCTTTTTCGTTTTGCTTCTGATCTCCTGCCCACTCTCTCTCCCCACCCCCAGCGATGCCAGGGTTGGGACCGGCAGG
>NW_010199150.1:0-2789 GCF_000695765.1 Mesitornis unicolor
TCCACCCCCTTTCCAGCCCCTCCCACCCCCTCATCTCCATATTTGCTCTTCTGCACCTATATTTCCTCCTCCTCTGCTTCTTAAATGCCACCTCGATGCTTCCACGTTCCGGTAAAGCGGCTCCCCTTTCCCCCGAGTCCCTGCCTCCCCTCGCCCCCTCCGCCCTGCTTCCATCCTCTCCCCGCCGCCTCCAGGCTCTCCCGGCCGAGCGGAGGCGCTCCGCCGTCCCTCCTTGCTGCCCAGCCTCTGTCTCTCATCCTTTCTCGCTAATATCTTGAAAGTGCCTTTTCAGCCGTCCTGAACCACCTGTGCAGGCGACTGTGGCAGTACAAAGCGTTGCAGGCTTGGGTTTAGTCTCGAAGTGCTTTAACCAGGTTTTAAATTTTGCCTTGTGTATCCTGCATGTGGCATCCTGCATGTTAACATTGAAGCGTGTTGAAGCACAGGTGGGGAATCTGCATGTTTATATTTGCTCCTCTTGTTTGGTCTACCATCTTCTCTGTTACTGTCTTTGATATCGATGTGCTTCATAGCCTAATTTTTTTTAAATCTAGCTTCATTTGTGGTTTGCTAAACAGACTTCTGATGTGGTTTCCCTTCTCTGTACACATCAAGGGACTTCATAAATCACCAGTGTGCAATAGCACTGGGTTTTTTGGCAAGGCAGTTGTATTTTTACATAGGTGATTGCACTTAAGTCTCAGGGTGCTTTGGGATCTTGTTAATTACCGTAGTGAAACTAATGTGTACAGAGCAGCAGCTGAGGGGCAGCCCCTTGGCCTGCCTGTGTGGCTTGCAGTTGACAGGAGGATTTCTTCCTCTTCCCCTGCTCCTTTCAGACTCCTGAAGGTAATTTAGCAGGTGCTCCTAGGCTGCCACCACTGAGGTATGATCAGGAGAGCAGCAAACAAGCATGCAGGTGCACAAGGAAAGAAGCACAGTCTGAATTGGAACAGTCTGGGATTTGGTAGATGTGGTACGATCACTGCTATGTCACTTTAGCAAACTACAGTTGAGTATATAGTGTTGGCATAATGCAAAGTGTTATCACTATATAATTTTCTCCATTTTCCCTCATAAAATCCTATAGAGACATCTGTAGTTAAAAATACAACTATAACGGTGCAAAGCTGCAAGTGGTTTTGTCCCATGCCACTTCTGTATAAGAGGCATCTCAATGTGGCGTTGAGCACTAATGCCAAAACTGGGTTTGTCTGTGAGCAGATTGGATTGCTTTAGTTCATAGCCTGTGAGAACATCTGTTGAGCATCTCTGATGCACAGCTCATAACTGGATCTGTCAGATGCTCTTTCCAGGCCTCAGTGCTGAGAGCATTTCAAGGGAAAATAGGGCTTAGGCAGCGAAATCCTTCACTGCTGAATTATACTCTATGACCATTGGCATGTCAATATAAGAGCTTTAAGTGCTATAGCTAAAGCTGTCTGATGTTTCTGATATGAGGGAACTAATGTACAGATAAAGATATTTTTATTGATCTCTTGTAGTATTGTTCTCCCACCCCTTTTTCCTTTCTGTCTGATCCAGATATTATAGTTGCCAAAATGATCAAAACAGACTGACCAGAATTCAGTGACTACGTTGGTGTGCTGTTTTATCTTGTTTCCTTCCCTGAGATCCACTGTCCGCCTATCTCTAAAAAGCAAAAAATGCTCTTTGAATGTGTTTGTACTACTTTCTTATTTTTGGGTGCCTTTCATCTTCAAATGCTGCAGATAAACAGTTTTATTCAAATTGTATATACTTTGGCATGCTACTTGAGACTTTTGTCATGGATCTACTTTTTCCTCTAAACCATTCTAAAGAACAAATCTGTATTGATGCTGTGAAACTCATAACTTTCAGTGTTTCTGGGGTGTGGGTTTTAATTGCTTGCCTCATTATCAGAAAACACTGGAGTCTTAAGTCTCTCTTCTTTCTGACCTATTGTTTGGTATAATTTTAAATTTATTTTTTTTAAATCTTACATGGAGCATTTTCCCTTGAAGTATTTCTGATGTCACCTAAAAAGTTAGGACTTCCCAAAGTATATCAGAGAGCAGCCCTTCTGGATGTAGGAAGATGTCTGTTTTGGGTCAGCTACTTGTGAACTTGTGGGCATGGTGGCAGTAGCATAATATAACCCCACGATAATTGACTGTCTAAATCTGTTGTGGTAGCAGTGCAGTTGTAAAGACTACAGGGGACACTGGAGTAGAGAAGAATGAATTGCTGCAATTGTAAGGAAAAATACGGAGATAAATGAACAATGCTGTTACTAAGGGGTACGGTTTGTGGTGAGAAGCAGTGCCTTCTTATTAGCTCCTCCAACACATGGAAAAAACTAGAGCTTCTGGGCATAAATGAGCCTTAATTTTTTCACTTGAGGTCTGAAGGCTGACTCGTAAGCCTAAAATCTGTTTTCCCTCACTGTTATAGCCCACGTTATTTTCCCCTTATAGTTAACCTAAGGGGAGATGTCTCTTTTCAAACGTTGCCTGCTTTTATATCCATAGCATCTAAAACAGTATTACCACTGCGAACCAGGTTACAGTGCTTTCCCAGTCTGCTTTTGAAGATACTTGATACCAAGCACTTTAAATGATCGTTCAGGAACCTGCAGCTTCACGAATTCTTCACGGTGCCTGTTTCCGTGCTCCGGAGCAGGCAGTGCCCTCTGTTTCAGTGTTTGCTGTATTGGCGGCTTTGCCCCCCCGGCGCTGCCGGGAGCCGCGGTTCCCGAGAGCAAGGACCCCAGCTGGATCCCGGCTGGCAGCAAGGGCCCGCCCCGG
>NW_010199151.1:0-2333 GCF_000695765.1 Mesitornis unicolor
TAGTCGAGCGGTGGGTGTTGGCCCAGCCTCCGTTGCGGGGAGTGGTTCCCGTGGGGGCTCGGCCTTCTCCTCTCTCGCCGTTCTCTGCGTTAGAGCAGTGCGAGCTCCCTCTGAGGCAGGGGAAGCTCTGCATTCAGTCCCGGTCTTGCCACAGCCCCGGCATGGAGGGGGCTGCTCTTCAGAGGGGAAGAGCCTGGCAAACGGTGGTGACTCAACCTCAGGATCACAGTTTTATTTTATTAAAAGAGGGAAAGGTTAGGGAAAAGTTGAGGAAAAATGATCGTTTGTTTTCAGTGCGAGAAGCAAAGAGGTGGTGGGCAACGGGGGCTGCATCGCAAGTAAGCCTCGTCCTCTCTGCTGGAGACCCAGCTGGAGACTCTTCTTCTCTGGAGACGTTCAAAACCCGCCTGGACGCCTTCCTGTGTAACCTCATCTGGGTGTTCCTGCTCCGGCAGGGGGATTGGACTGGATGAGCTTTGGAGGTCCCTTCCAATCCCTAACGTTGTGTGATTCTGTGATTCTGTGACCCGGGCCAGGCGCAGAGCATGGCTGCAGCATCGTGTGGGCTTCCTGCCTCCAGAGACGTTTCTTCATCGATGCGTTTTAAAAAATCGTTGACAGTCCATTAAAAAAATTGCCATAAATGCAAAAGAATGAATCATTAATTGCACCACTAAGCTATCTATCCCAAACCTTGCAAAATCCCTCCAAGACAGTGGAAAACTCACACCTTAGGACACTATGTGATCTCTCTCCTTCCAAGCTTTGCTGATTCTCATTGCGCTAATTCCACTTTTATTGTCAGCGTTTGGGCTTCTTGTCAGATTAAATCCTAGCTGAAAAGAAGCTAAACAGGCTCAATCTGTGGAGAGTTAAGTACTAACGGTACTTGTATAAGGTCCAGATTTAGAGACTTGGCATAGGTGTAGCATTACACAGTGTTTAATAATACAGTGAAAGCAGTGTGTATGCACGATCCACTGCTTAAATATTGCAGCTACTTGCCCAGCTAATTCCTTTCTTCCTTTCTATGCCTATGAAGTGTAACATGATCAATACTGGTGCGTGGAGCTCATCAATACGGTGGTGTACCTGACCCCTAAAGGAGAAGATCCGTGGCTGGATTTGGAGTTGACACCCTGTGGCATCTCTGTTAATTGTGAGTGACTGCGGTAGCGCCGACGATGAGCGCGTGTGCCACGGGAGCGGCCTTTGAGGTCTTGCGTTGAGATGGTTTCATGTAGGGTAGAAAGCTTTTCGGGGGTTAATAGTCCACTTTTAATCTGGAGGGCATCCGCCTATCATGTTTAATAGCACTAATGCACCTCTAATCCATTCATTTCTTTAGTCCTTTTTTGAACCCTTTTAATTTGCACGGCCTCCATCACAACCCTGCCCCTGCAGCTTCACCGGGGGCCGATGCGTTACATGAAAAACTTCCCGGATTTTGTTTGCTGGGGAATTTCTTCATTGTCCTCAGCTTTTGTCTTAGGTGTTTACTGCCCAATTCTGCCTTCGTCATCTCTGCAGTATTTGTGACTCAGGAGCTTTATCAGGTTCTCCCTCCCTGCCCCACCAGTCACGTCCTTCACAGACTTTTGGTCTTCCCTTACGCAGAAGCTGACTTCTCCAATTAACCATGACAACCCTTCGCAGTAACTTTCGTAGCTTTATGTGTGCTTTTGGAGATGGGGGTGGTTGGATTGGCATCAGCCATCAAAATACGGTATTTTATACACCAGCATAATGATGTTTACTATTTTGATTTCTATTTCTTTCCTAACAGCTGCCAACGTTTGGTTTGACCACTGCTGAGCATTAATCTGATCTTCTTCGACAACTATCAACAGTCACCCCCAAATCTCTTCTATTCCTGCGAGGTAACAGCTGATTTAGAGCCCGTGACTGTACACGTATGATTAGCACAATTTTTCCAATATCTGTTTCTTGCTTACATTAAGTCACATCTGCTGCTGCATCTCCTCATCGCACCGTGCTGCGAGACCTTTCCCTGGTTTCAGGCACGGCTGTTTGGGATGACTTTGCCTGTAAACGTCATCACCTCACTGCTCACTCCACGCTCAGATTTTGTAATGATGTGTTGAACAACAGATCGCCTGGTCCAGATCCGTGAGGGATCCCATCTGTTATCCACTTGCCTTGGGGAATGGACATGAAACTGTTTATTCCTACCCTTGGTTTCTCTTTTTTATTTAACCAGTTATCAGCAACAGAGGTTTCCTTTCCTATTCCACGAAACATTGGTCTCTTGGAATTTGACAAGGGAATCTTGGTAAACCTTTGGCTTGGGGACAAGTGGCTGGAGCTGCCAG
>NW_010199152.1:0-361 GCF_000695765.1 Mesitornis unicolor
GGACCTGGGGGGGAAAAAGGGGGCTGGGGGGGCACCCCAAAAAATCTCCCACCCCCCTGCACCCCTCGAACCTGACTGGGGGGTGCCCCCCCAAAAAAATCCCCTCCTGCACCCCTCAAACCCAGTTTAGGGGAGGAATCCAGCCCCATCAGTGAACTGGGACCAGTTTGGGGGATGAATCCAACCCCATTATGGAACTGGGACCAGTTTGGGGGCCCAACCCAGCCCTGTTATGGAACTGGGACCACTTTGGGGGCCCAGTTCAGCCCCATCAGTGAACTGGGCCCTGTTTGGGGACCATTCCAACCCCATTATGGAACTGGGACCAGTTTGGGGGCCCAGTTCAGCCCCATCATTGAAC
>NW_010199152.1:557-816 GCF_000695765.1 Mesitornis unicolor
TTGGGGGGCCCAGCCCAGCCCCATCAGTGAACTGGGCCCAGTTTGGGGACCATTCCAACCCCACTATGGAACTGGGACCAGTTTGGGGGATGAATCCAACCCCATTATGGAACTGGGACCAGTTTGGGGGCCCAACTCAGCCCTGTTATGGAACTGGGACCAATTTGGGGGCCCAGCCCAGCCCCATCATTGAACTGGGCCCAGTTTGGGGGATGAATCCAATCCCACTATGGAACTGGGACCACTTTGGGGGCCCAGT
>NW_010199153.1:0-9772 GCF_000695765.1 Mesitornis unicolor
CCCAAACCACGCTGTGATTCGATGATTCTATGATCTTTACCCGATGTATTTTCAACCCAAAGCATCTCACCTGGCCGACTCCTTCCACTCCATCTCCTCGCCGTCATGCTGCAGCGTGTCCATCTCCGTGAAGAGCGTGGGGTTGGGGGGTTCATCGTCCTCCCCCAGGATGTACCGCAGGCGTTCGGCAGCCGGTGACACTGCCAGGGGGAGCAAAAAGAGATTTAACATCAGCTGGAGATGAGATGATCCCACACCACTCCCATATGGAAAGCCTCAGGGGCAATAAAGAGGGATCTGGAGGGCTATTTAGGATTCTGGGGTGAAAAAAGGAGGTTTGGAGGGAAATGTTTAAGGTGAGAGACATTGAGCAGGGAAACTCTGAGAAATGCTGTACCAAAATCCCTGTGCAAGGAGATTCAGGGTGCGGGTAGAAAGGGTGAGTGGAGGATGCAGAGCAGCCAGGAGGGGAATATATAGGGCTGGACATTGAGGAACATGGCCACCCCTACCCAAAATGCAGCCAAATTGCCATTCTGGGAGCATTATGCACCCCATTTCCATGGGGTATCCCAAATTTTCCCTACCACAGAGCCTGGTTTTGCCAGGTTAGAGCTGCAACCAAATCCATCAGCAACCAAACCCTTAATGTCCCCATATCAGGGTGCACCAGTGCTTTGCACACGTTTTCCCACTGGATCCCCGAGGGGAATGTGTCTCCTTTGAGGGGAATAATTAAAATTTACCATTTCTGTGGGAAAAATGCAGCTTTTTCTGTAAATAAGCAGCCAAGCTGGGGAATGCACTTATTGACTCCATGGAGCGTTTCGGGACGGGGAGCGGTGCCACATCACTCACCTGCAAACCTCCCAACTGATGGGAAAAGGGTTTTTAATCTTCAGTGAATTCCCCATGGCCACAGGAGGGGGACGGACCTGACCTCTCCTCCCCCAGAAAAAGCCAAGCTGGGTTTTCCTTTAACCCTCTGCATTTTCTAGCAAAACTTCATAATTTGGGTTGTGGGGTGGAATCAAACACCCGGGTATGAACCTGGATGTGGCATGGATGGGATCACTCCTCAGTTATTTGAATAAGAGGTTAAAATCAGCCCAATGCTAGGAAAGAATGGTGTATTTTTAATAAAATAGTGTATTTTTAATAAAATAGTGTAATTTTAATAAAATAGTGTAATTTTAATAACATTTTGGGTCTTAACCCTAATAAAGCAAGAGTGAATCCAGCTCAGAAAATGCCTTTTTTTAGCAAAATCCACCTCAAAAATAGGAATATGAAAAATAGAAATAAGAAAATCGGGTAACAGAGTACCCAAAAAAGCAGGTAATTAAATTGCTGTGTGCAAACGGAGTTAAAACTGGGAATATTGCCCTGTTCCCCCCTAAAAGCAGACAAAACCCAAGTCGCAGGAAAGAATAGGATGTCCCTTGCACCCCAGACTGAGCCTGCTTAACCGCTTAAGGCCTTTAAGCCCCACCAGCAGGACCAAAGCCCCGTTGTCAAGTCCTCCTTCCACTTCTATAATCTTAATTATTATGATTATTAATATTCCTGTTAATTTTAGAGCCGGGCTGCGTGCCTGGAAGGTTTCAGGCTCTTTAAGCCTAAGTGCTGTTCGTGGAAACGGGGATGAAATGGGGATGAAATGGGTGCGATAGCGGTAACAGCCCCCCTGGCCTCACGCCTTTGCTCTTAACCTCAAATTTCCTGCAAACGCCCACATTCACACCAAATTCAAGGACAAATTCTCTCCTTCCCATGTGTTTATGAATGGGTCATGCCAGGGAGTCCTCCCAGCGACTCATCTTGGGGGGTCAAGGCTGTGATACGCATTAGAAACCACAACAGACAAAGGACAGCTTGGACATAAAGGGCTTTTTTTGGTTGTTAAAAGCTTTTTTTGGGTTTTTAAAAGCTTTTGGGGATTTTTTAAAAGCTTTTTTAGGGTTTTTTTAAAACTTTTTTAGGTTTTTTTTAAGCTTTTGGGAGTTTTTTAAGCCTTTTTTCCCTGTTCTCCCCCAGCTGAAGGAACAAACCCATCCCCAGCAGCGGCTGCCTCCTCTCCCCCTCTGCTCGCTGACCCGAGCAAAGCGCCCGTCCTAAACCAACAGCGCAGCCAAAATTCGTGGGGTTTATTCACCCTTTCCTGCCCAAGAAAGTACCCAGCATCTGGAGACCACCCAGATTTCAGTGATTTCTTAATTTTCTCCTAAAAACTTGGTCCGGCACCTAAATTAATCCTGGGAAGCAGCAGGTATTTGCTCAGGAGGATGAATTGTATAGCAGCATCCAGGGTTTGGCACCTCCAGGGAATGCTAAATCACTGCAGAGACATTGGCCAAAACCCACAAAACCACCCCAAAACCAGCACCTATTTCTATGGGTAGTGGGAGGGGATGGACCAGTCACACTGATTTATACCTCCCTTAAATTGGGGTGCACAGAGCCCTTCATACGCCAACTCGGATCCAGTGTTTAGCAACGCTTTTCCAACCCCCAAATCCCGCTCTGGCTTTAGGTGCAATAAAAAAGGCGATAACATGGGAAATAAAAATGAGGGACGGGGACCGCGATGTAGGATTAAGCCTTATTTAAGGCTCCGGCACATGAACCACCCATTGTCATGGTCCTTACCACTGCCTTTCCCTGGGGTTTTATGGCTCAGAAGGGTCCCCTCCCCAAAAATAAGAGGAAATTGGGGTGCACACCCATGCTCCATCTGTGTTCATGAAGCTCCCAGGTCTGGGGGACTTTTCTCCTTCCAAATATCATCTTTTCTGCTTCCTTTGGGGAGCAGCAGAAGCTGACACAGTTTCTTCCCCCCTTATATCTTTTAAGGTGAGCTGAGCGCTCAGCCCAACCCCACGCAGGCTCCCAAAATTGCTTTCACAAGGGAAAAGCAAAGCCAAAAATAAAAAACGGAGCTTTTCCCCCCTCCCTCCAGCTTCCCCCCAATGCAAACACCAAAAAGTGATGGATAAAACCTACCTGGAATCGGTTCCATTTTCCCCCCCATTTCTTCCTGGCTAAACCAAACCTTCGCTGCACGATACCAAAAAAAAGGAGGGGAAAAAAACCCCCAAAAAAGCCCAAACTCCCAAACTTCCTCCTTTATCCACTCAGGCTTGTTAAACTCCCAAGGCTTAAGGAGCAGATTATAGAGAATATAAAGCACTTTCCTTTCCCTTCGGCTCCCATGACGGGAAGTTACCAAATCAAACGGGATGCGTGTAGGAGAGGTGAGCGCTTTGGGAGGCAGCGGGAAGGGGAGGGAGGGCGGAAATCAAAATTTGGGGGTGATTTCATAGAGGGTTTTTGCTTTTCCACTCGGAACAAGGTGGGAAAAGCCCCTCTGAGCTCAGGGAGAGGCTTTTTTTGGGGGGAAAAAAACACCCAAAATGAGGGAGATTTTCTAGGGGAAAGTGGGGCTGCTGCACAGTTGAGGGGTTTTTGGAGGTGTTTTTCCTCCATAAAAGGACTTTGCTTCCCAAACCCAGCCCAGTGTGGCGTTTACCACCTGCGGTAAGAAGGGGACATGGTCCCTCTTGCACCACCACCAAAGGCATGAAGGGGCTGCAAATAAAAACCCTATTTCCATGCCAAAAAACATCCCTGGAAACTTTTCCTTCCAGAGGGCAAAGCGGAGCCCCTGCCCGCTCCGCTGAGCCGCGACGTGGTCTGCGCGACATAAACCCGAAGGCAAATTTCTACGTGGAAAAAAAAAAAAACCAACCCCAAACAACCGAGAGATCGACAGCTACTTTGCTGTGCAAAATGTTAATCTTTGTTAAGGAGATTTAACGAGACCGGGCAAAGCCTCGGGCAAAAGCCTGTCGGGAACAAGGGGTGATGCCCGGGGGATGTCTGCACCCCCTGTACCCCAATTTCCTCCGTAGCAACCTCCCAAGTGCAAAGGAATCCTCTTTTTTAGCCACCCATCACCTAAATAGCCTCAAATCTCATTTCAGAGACATCCACGGGGAAAAAGAACCCTGATAATTATCAGGAAAAGCAGCGCTCAATGCAAACGCCGGCCTGAGCAACGTGGCTGGGTGCACGGGGGCGATTTAATTCTGGATTAAATGATGCTGTTAAACCCCTCTGGGCTTTTTCGGGGACTCACTGGTCCTGCTGGCGTTGTCGTTGCCGCTCTCGTAGCAGACTCTCGTGGCAGCCGTGGCCGCCGTCGTCGGTGTCGGAGCGGTCCTGGCGCTCGTAGTGCCGCTCGCTCTCGCTGGTGCGGTCGCGGCTGGACGCGGATCTTCGCCGGCGCCGTTTCCTCCGGTAGCCCCGGGGCACTGGCACCCCGATGTAGATGGAGTGGTAATCTAGGGGGGGAAATAAGGCTTTACAGAGCAGATCCGGGTGTTTCTGGGATGGGAGATTCTGTGCATCAGCCAGCAGAGAAGACCCCGCTGCCATTTTTGGGGTGCCCCCGGGGTTTCAGCTCACCTTCCTCATCGTCGTATCTCCTCCTGGAGCTGCTGAGCCCCCTCTCACTCATCACATCCTCGTCCTCCAGCATGGTCCAGGCTGCTCGGAGAGGGCTGAGCCGCGGGGAGGGGAAAAGAAAGGGATTTTTAAAGGGTGCTGGGCAGGGGAACAGCCTCTTTGTACTCCTGCCGGGGAATCCTTCACGTGTGGCACCAGGGAAATCACAGGATCCTTCCCAGCCGGGGCAAGGATGCACCGAGGAGCAGGGATGGTCCCTGTGGATGCACCGGGGACCCCGGGGCTCTCCCTGCGAGCACCCACGTCTCAGCCCTTCCTTGCTCTGCGCCGGTCCAGCCCGCGCTCCAGCTTCGCTTTCCCCACATTTAAGAAAATCCGGATGAATTTCAGCGGGGTTACGTCTCCGCTCTCTTATTTCTGCTGCTCAAAGTGAAGGCGCAAGTGAAGCGTAAGGGATTATTACGGAGATTTTACGGTACGATTACAGGCACAAGTTCAGTTCAGCGGGGGCTGCTCGCTGGCCATAAGCACCCGCTTGATTTTTGGGGTGGACCTGCGCAGGTAAAAGGGGTTTTGCAGAAGCAGAGTTTGCTTTTCCCCATCTCCCAAGCACTGATTTTACACCGCACACACACAGCTGCTTCCAGATATCTCCCTTCAAACCCGCTGGTTTATTCCCCATAAGAATTTCTTTGGATTTTGCCACGGATGCTAATTAATCTCCTAATTATCTGACCTCCAGTGATTGCCTTTCACACTTGACTTGGGCGGGAGAACGGTTACTGCTCGTGGCAGCCCGGTCGATGCCTCCCAAAGTCACTTTGAGAGCGGCTGGAGAGCCACCCTCTCCGCATCCCTCATCCACGGTGCCTTTATATCATTACCCAACTATTTTAAGGAAGAAAAACCTCAATTCAAGCCAAAATGAGTAAAAATATAAAGAGTGTGCACCTCAATACTGGAAGGGGCCAGGTCGGCTGCGCTTGGGTTGCCAAATTACTGACCCATTTTCCCCCAGAGTAGAGGCTCCAGCTCCCTGTCGCTATTTGAAGATTTAACAGATTTGGGATTTATTTCTCTTATATTTTTGACCGCATTCACCCAACACTTTTTGCACAGGTCTAGGAACCAGTTTATTTTAGGGGTGAACACCTCCAAATGGACAATGGTGCCCCAACCTGAGTCTATTAAGGGATAACATCAGTCACAAGCCTGGGAATAACATTATGGGGTTAATTTTGGGGATTTTAGGAAGCTGATGCTGGCAGTAGAAGGAGCAGAACACCCACCCAGCTGCAGGCTTTAATAATTCTGCTCTAAAAAATGCCCTGGTACCTTCTAACAGATGAAATGTCACAAAACCCCCCCAAAATATTTCCCCATGAGCTTCAGCACCAGGTTGGGGTCCCCATTTGGTGGATAGGGACTCACAACCCTTCAGCTGGGTTTAATTTGGGGAGAAATAGGACTTTTTTTGGCAATTTAGCTTGGCTCTACCGCAGCTCTGTTGGGCAGCAAAGCCAACCCATCTGATAAACTCACACTTTTTGTTAGGTCCACTGAGAAATGAAAGGTCTCCATTGATTATGGCTCATTCAGGGGTTATGTAGCCTGCAATATTTCCCCCTAATTTTTACATATAAAGCTTTTTCCGCCCCCAAATCCTTGCATACAAACACAAGCACAACACAGATTAGAACTGTTGGAAAACACAACTGTAAGCACACTAAAAATAAGGAGAGGAAAAGAGGAGCGTTGCTGTCCTTGCCCATTAAACCCCAGCTTTGTCAAGCTCTCAGTTCCACAAAAATAAGTTTTACCGTTAATAAACTCACCTCGAGGTCCCGGAAAACAGCTCAGAAATCAGAGGAGGGGGCTGTAAAATCACAGGCGTTGGTGGGAGCGGGAGCCCAAAGTGCCTCCAGATAAAGCTGCTCTCGCCACCATCGTATCGACGTCCAATGCCAACCGCTCCGTAGCTCCCAGGTCTAAATGTATTTTGGGTGACGCCGATTGACTTTGGGAGCAGAAAGGCATCACGGGATGCAAACAGAGCTCCAGAGAGGATGGGACATTGGGGCCAATGGAGATCTGCTCTTGTGCAGTGATGGTTTCTGGATATAGCACCTCTGGGACGTCGGGAAATTCAAGTTGGCCATCCCCATCTTGCAGAATCGGCATTTTTTGGGGTCGTTGGGGGCTTATTAGCAACAGTTTTGGCTCGATCACTAGGGATTTGGGAGAGCAACTGCTTTTATTTTGTAATATCATTTGTAACATCATCTACACCTGATCTTATGGAAGGAAATTTGCCAGGGAGGTGCATCACCATCAGCGAGATGGGGATGACAGGATCACCCCCCGGGCCACAATTTGGGGGTGTTTTTTGGCGAGAGTTGCACACCAAACTGTTTTGCAATTTCCACGTTTTGCTTTTAACGTGTTGAACACCTATAAATGTGGTATCATGTGAATCAAGCTCTCGGTGACACGAGCACGAGCTTTGCTCCCCGGGTTGTCTGCTCCCATTTACCGCCTGGCTTGCTCGCCCCCGCCTCGCCTGTTAATGGGGTATCAATAAATCCGTGTCAAAGCAGCGCCCGGTGCTTCGTCACAGCCGACCTCAGCGTTAAGCACAATAAAGAGGGCTGGGAAATCAGATTTAGTGCTTTAAGGTCAGCCCATATCGGGGCTTTTCTCTCACCTCGGGGGATTTTATTTGATGGCGCGATCCGGGGTCTCAGCAGAAGCAAAGCCAAACCCGTTCGATGCCTTTTCCCTGCTCCCATTTTTTTTCCCAGCTTCTGTTTTGTTTGATTTGCTCTTCTGTGAGGGTCAGGTCTGGAGCAAGGCAGCAGTGATTTCAGTATTTCAAATTTAGGGTGAATTAGGGGATATTATTGGCATCCTCTTTATGTGGAGTTACGAGGTGTGTTTCTAAGCGGGGAGAAAACCTTTTGCAAAGTGCACTTAGGATTTCATGTTTAAATCTATATTTCCCATTTTCCAGGCATTTTCAGACCAACTGTCTGTGGGAATAAGGGCCCCAGGTGCTCATTTTCCATCTTTTCCTCATCTCCCATCACTCACCACCTGCCCAAAACCAGTATTAGGCACAAAAACCTGTTTGTGACCCGTTCGACGCTGCCTGTGCTGGGGACTAGGTCTCTGCCGAGGCAGGAAAATGGTATAGAGGTGTTGGTGGCTGCTTGTTCTGTAAATAAAAATAATTAAAAATTAACTTTCTTTTTCTCCAAATACATGGAAATACAAAGAGCAGGTTGAATTTAGCAGCTTGGATTTCGTAAGGTTTTAGTAAACACCTAAAGAGAGGAGAAAGAAGGAAGAAAAGTAAAATACCTGGAGCCTGCAATCTACCCAGGTAAAGGCAGCCCTTTATTATAAGGGCCTATAATAATATGCCCTTAAATAATTGTGCTCACCCAAACCTGGTTGCAGGTTTTACCTTCTCCATTTGCAAAGTAAAAACAACCCCAAAACCTCCCCATTTTGGCCATGCTGTTTAAAAAAAATTCAATAACCCCAAATGCTCAGCTTCTGTGGTTCACGGCTCCATTTTCGATGAGACGTGCAGGAAAAAATGGCTCAAAATGTTGGTTTTGTTCAGGCCTGCCATAGGGATTGTTTCTCATTTGGTTAAAAAATAAAGCCTGGAATAGTCAGAAGAGGGAGACAGAGCCCGGCAGTTGCACAGCAGCGCTTGCTTGGGCAGCCTCCAGCTTCCAAAATACCCTAATTAATAAAAAGCACCACTAATAAACCCAGTGTTTCCTTTGCTGAGTGGCACTGCAGTACATAACTCTTGGAAAATCGACTTTCTTTTATTCTTTCCTTTGCATTTAGCTTTTGAGATGATTCCTCTCGCTTGATGGATGCAGAAACTGCAATCGTCCCAGGGTACCCGTGTGATCTGGGGACAATCTGGGGGAGAAAAGAGGTCCCTGAGCTGTGCCTCCACCTCTGCACTTGACTTATGGCTGCTTTGCCATGGGTGGTTATTGTCAAGCCCACCCCAGAGCAGCCCGGGGAGCTTTGCAAAGGATTTTTTTTAAATAAAAACTCCTATTTTTGCAATTTATCTCATTTGAGGTTTCCCACTGTGAGTCTGTTTCCCAGTTTGGCTCAACTTACTGGTCCAGGGTAGGATGCAACACACGCCGGCTGTTTAGTTCCTATATCCCGAGTGATGCGGGAGGGAATTGCTGCCTTGATCACCAAATTGTGCTAAAAAATAAAGATTAGAAAAGGTAATTCCTTACCTGGTTGTTAGATGTTGGTCTCCAGCAGAGGGGAGTCATCGCCATCCCCAGGGGCAGAATAAAGCTGTTTTTCTTTGAAAATTTGCTGGGTTCTCCTTTTCCTTGCCCGGGGATGAAAACTGAAGCTGCGGATCATGAGGAAGAGCTGGAACCCTTCAGAAATGGGTGTTTTTCCCTTATGTGCCTTTCCCAAAAATCCATCTGGCTCCAGGAGGTGGAATTTGGGCCTCCCTGGGGATTTGGGTCCTGGAAAAGCCCTTTGGAAAGGCTCTGCAGAGCAACCTGCTCTGGTTTTCCTTTTATCTGTTTCTTTTTGGGTCCTGGGAATGTACCATAAAGCCATTATTTGTCATTATT
Source organism: Mesitornis unicolor (assembly GCF_000695765.1). NCBI lineage: Eukaryota > Metazoa > Chordata > Aves > Mesitornithiformes > Mesitornithidae > Mesitornis > Mesitornis unicolor. Next base: position 9,105 of record NW_010199153.1, read on the forward strand.
TTCCAGCCATTATATTCCAGGCTAAATGTAACTATACAGATACCCCAAAGTGCAATGGCGACGGTGCCATTTCCCTCCTCACTGACCCGGCGAGTGGAAGCGGCTTTGCAAAACACACCAGAAGTCACATTTATTGTACAAAAAACCCCCCAAAAAACCCAATAAGGAGATGTACAAACGCTTAAAAACACCAATGTAACAAAAGGACCCCTGGGAGCTCACGTGCCCGCGCAGCGCACTGCGGTTTTGATAACCTTCCCCCAAAGCACCTCCTGAACCTGAGAAGATAAATCACATTATTTCCACCTTCAACATCCTCCATGTCCCCATGAGCTTCGCTAAAAGCCACTGCTCAGTCCTCCACCTTCTCACACTTTGCTGTGGCCGATGGCGCCTTCCTCCTCGTCTTCCTCCTCCTCGACGTTGACGGGGATGTAGCCCCCTTCCTTGGGCAAGCACCAGCACCAGCCCGCGCCACTCAGATCCACCGCCCCGAAGCTGAAGTCCCGCATCTCCAGGATCCTGAAGTCAACGGCGTCCAGCTTGGAGTAGATCTCGTTGAGCTTCTGCCAGTACAGCCAAGCCATCACCAGCCCCATCACCTGCAAAATAGGAGCGGTTAAGGCCACCATAGTCACACAGAATGACAGAATCGCTCGGTTGGAAAA
>NW_010199154.1:0-1896 GCF_000695765.1 Mesitornis unicolor
TCCCCGAGCCGGGCCTCGGTGACGGCGGAGGGAGAGTCCTCTTCTCCTCGCCTTCCTCTTTCCTAGCAAAAATAATGAAGTTACGAGCCATTCTGGGAAGAACAGGTGGCCTTGCCTGAGGCACCATAGCAGACTTGCCGCCCACGCGAGTAGTGGATGGGCCCCACAGCGGGAGAGTGTGGAAGCATTGGGTCACGCTAGCCCTGGGGACGCTAGGGAGAGCCGGAGCTCTTGAGATTTGTTAGGAAGTGTGCGGAGAGGCAGAAATTGCAGGAATTTAAGTTAGGCAGAGCCGACTACTGTAACTTGACAGACAAAGCCTGTTTACAGAAACAGAGTCCTGTTTAAAGCGCCTCGTTGGGAACTCACCTGAGCAGGACGGAGTGAGCAGTTGACAAAACACGGGATCTCAGGTGCTGAATTAAATTAGAGACATTGGTAATACTCTGCCAAGTATCCAAGGAACTGTACCTGTAAATTCTTGAAAGGAGGCAAATTAAGATTTTTAGTTTGAGATGAGACTGGGAAGTGTATGCTGGAAGAAACCACGTGGAGTAAGAGGTACTAAAGAACAGTGACTGGGGTCATTCTCTCTTTTTTTTCCTCTCTAGATAATTCCCTGGGGTTTTTTCCCCCTCTGCATTGCAATTGTTTGCCCGTGCTTTCCACTATTAGGTTACCAGTGGTGCAGACCTTTATTCAAATAATGAAGCTATGTGGGTTGTTTTATTTAATATTTGCTATCTCTGTATTGTGGAAATGACTGAAAACATATTTTCATTGGCTGCATGCACCATGAAAGGAAATGTCCTACTCAGTAAATTGCAAAAGCCCAAAACTTGTCAGCCTGCTTGAGTTGACATAATCAGCAGTGTGAGGCCAGATTCTTGTTTGTGAGCTCTCTTTTGCCCTTCATATGCTGCATTGATGTGATATCTAATAGTTCACAGGGCTGCATGCATGGATGAGACAGCAGCTCATCTCAGAAAGACGTGTTCAGTTGTTTGGCTGCTATGAACTGCCAAAGCAGCTCTTCACTATCTCCTCCAAGGAACTGTCAATGAAGCTGAACTCAGCCTACAAGCCAACATTTCAGCTATGCTGGCTTATCCAGAAATGGAGATTGTGATAACTGACTGTTAAATTTTCCTTCTCCATCTGATGCCTTAGGAGGCAAAGCAACCTAATGTATTATTGATGTCCTCAGTAACTGGTAGGTTCCTCTGCGAGTGAGAGCAAGTTATGAGGTCCTTTCTTTTATACCTGGATATTGTCTATTTTATTTAGTCCTTCCCTTTCCCACCATTATCTAGAGCTTAGAAGAGTGGTATGAATTAGTTATCTCAGCAGCAGCCATGAATACCTCAAATAAAAAGTCTGATATACCAATTGCCATTTCTATCATTTTCTAGCAGTCACTGAATTAACTATAAATCTGATTTTAAAGTTAAGGATAAGCAACATTTTTAGGGAACTGAAAGATCATCTCTGTAACAGATAAATAAAAAATTCAGCAGAGGTAAGTGATTTACTCAAGGTTACAGCCGACTTGTGAACAAGATTCTGTTCACTGATACTGACACTAAAGAACAGTTCTTCCCATAATGTTTTGAGGGGTAACACTACATTTCTGTATTGTTTTACCAAATCAGCATTAAGGCACATATTCTGTTCACCTTTGTTCTTTGTATGTAACCCTTTCTTGGCAAGACAATGCAATAAGTAGGTCAATTAGAAGCTAACAAGCTCAGTCATATTGAAATACGTAAATAAAAATAATTTTCTCAAACATAACAGACACAAACCCAAATGTTTCCAACATTTCCAGAAAAGTAGACAACACAAATGCATGAGTACTAGAAAGAACTATCACAGAATCACAGAATATTAGGAGTT
>NW_010199155.1:0-3403 GCF_000695765.1 Mesitornis unicolor
CTGGTCACCCCGCCCGTCGCCCTGGTTCCCCCGCGCGCGTTGAGGGGGATCTCGCTGCGCCCCCCTTCACAGCCGAGGGGCACCCCCCGGCGTCGGGCAGGAGCGCCAAGGACGCGGCTTTTAAACTTTTTGTTTCTTTGTCGGCAGCTGCGGGCTGCTATTTTTAGAAGGTATCGTGAAAGCTTGCGGAGATCTGCCTTTGCAGTATCGCCACCCCCCCCACCCCCCTCCAAAAATCTAAATTAAAGGGTAGTGTGGCCACTCTCCTGTCATTAAGTCTTCTCATTTCTTGCTATCTTGTAAATTACTTCGTTAGCGCTTGCTCTGAGGCAGCCTGAATTAAAGGCACCCCTCTTCCTCCTGGCTCAGGACAGAGCGTAACCTAAAATTACAGTAATTTACAGTGATTTTCTTCCCCTATTTTTAAACACGAGCGTCTGACTGCACCGAGTGCTTGACACAAACATCTGTCTTTCTGTATCGTTGCACAAAATCACGCTGGTGTACTATGTGCTAATACACAAGGAGTAGGTTGCTCCCTGGTGTACCTGTGAGTAGAGCCTGGGTAGCGTGGGTCTGGACCAGCGAGGCTGATGGCAACGAAGGTGTGTTGAGAAATACTGGATATATTGAGCAGCCTCTCATAGAGTCGTTGTGTGCTTTTAAAGAGGAGCTTTAGCTTGTTGGTTCACATGTATTTTAGCATGTTATGCTTATTTATTTGCACCCATTCACTTGAGATGAAACTTCCGTTGTCAGACATCCTCTCCCAGTAACTTTCAAAGGAGTAAATACTCAAAGAAGAGTGTTAGTTACTTTTTACCCACGATCTTTGTGAGCTTACGAGGACCCGAGTCCAGGCTTCTTTGTGCCCTCTGTGAAATGATGACATCTAGTGCTTAACATCCAGTGAGAGTTTTGAACCCAGAGCATGGTAGGTGAAGGTATCACTAATGACTTCCACCAGTGTCAGGTCTGGAAGTGCCATCTGTGAATGCAGGTAATTAAAGCAGTCCCCAAGTGTCAATTTGGTAAGAGCTGGCTGTGAGTTTAGGTCATTAAAGCATTAATCTCTCACATACACATTTCTTGCTTTGCCTTCTTTAAATTGGCAAAGCTTACTTTAAATAGTTCTGTTAAGGTGGTGGGATGTCATCTTTGAAAATCCTATTTTAAGGGTTTGGGGATTTGCTTTTATTATTATTAATTTACCTTTGATACTGGCTGGTTGTGCCATTCCTACAAAAGGTTCCCTCTTTGCCTGCCAGTAGCACATGGGAGCACAAGCAAAGCAATGGAAGTGCAAAGCGTGCACTGTTTCTGTAGTGAAAAAACGTATTTTTTTTTCTTCACCCCCTTCCCCCATCTAATTTGTGGCTATGCGTTGTTTCTGATATGTGCAAGCTGTTCTCATTTTAAAGTAACTTTTAAACCTACATCTTGGAGAAACGTTTTATTGTAAATCGAGTAACTTAAAAACCTGAAGGTATTGATAAACAGGATGTTGAGTATTTGGTAGTGTTGAAAGAAAATGTAAATATTTATTTTCCTGTGTGTTTCAGAGGGTCCGTTGTGTTTCTCTGCTCTTTAAATCCAGATGGATTAAAAAGCCAAGAACAACCGCTTCTGTTGTTGTATGAGAAGAGTAAAGAGATTTTTAGAGGAATGAGACATGTCTTGGTTTTGTGAGTTTTGGTGAAGTGCAGTGGTGTATACATGACTGAGAGTAAAACTTGGTGAGTCATAATGATTAAGCAAGTAGTTTTGAAGATGAGGCAGATTTCCAAATATTTATGAACTTGAAGTTCTTATATTTTGGTAAAGTTTTGTGTGCCAGTTCCCTCCTAACATTAGCAGAAGATGAAAGCATACAAACACTAGCTACTATGTATTTAAAAGCACAAGGAAAAAAAAAACCTCTTTGTAAACTCTTACTATTTCCCTTTGCTAATGAAATCTGTGTTAACATATTTCTGTATTTCAATACAAAGATTTTTGGTTTCTGAGATTTAAAAAAACTTCAGAAAACTTGAGCTCAAACCTTGAAGCTGAGGGCTTTTTCGTAAAGGGAATGGGCAGCTGTATTTGTCAGATCTCGGGGAAGGAAGAAACCACCCCAAAACATCAAAAGCTTTCTCCCTATCTGTTTTTGAAACTTTTGGGAAGAAGAAATTGTGTCCTGGTGAGGTCCCTTTTCTGCCTGTTCCTAGCTGGAGTCTCCATGTTGTACAACAGCCACTGGCTTGTGGGGGCTGCAGCATTTGATCCTGGTGCTTATGCTATACAAAAAAACCAAGCAAACATAAAAAACCCAAACAAAGAAACCCCAGCAACTTGATTAAGAGTAACAACAACAAAAAAATTGCATCTGATAACTGGCGTTGGTTAATGAAAGACTTTGTTCGTTAGCTGGGATTCATGTTGGGGTGTAGCTGATGGCAATGCAGACAAGGCAGGGCTGTAGCCTTTACAGTGCAAAGACCGCTTCAAGCATATTCTCCAGCCTCTTGTAAAATCGTATTTGTGTACTGTGGTGAACTGGAGGGAATGGAGGCAATGTTGTTGCTGGTACCAGTTACTCTAGCTGGGAGAGCTTGCTGTCAAGGCCATCTACTTCTTTTGGGGCAAGAGTAGTCGTTTTCTGTGCAGAACTCCAGCTCTTCTCAGGTGTCCCTTATCCGGAGCCCAGCAACTGTTAGTGGTGTTGGGTTCTTGCATCTGGGAATTTTGGATTTTTCCGAGCTCTGCCTGTAACAAGTGGTGCTGGTCAAACTCACGTGCAGCTCAGCCTTTGTTTAGCACCTCAGCTGGTGCGTGCCGAGACCAGAATCAGGCGCTGAAACAATGCAGCTTAGAAATAGTTTCTCTTAGGTAGAGAGCTATGTTTGCCAAAGCTAGAAATAGCTGAGTTAAAATTATTTTACTGCATTCTGTTCCATATTATAGCTTCAGTGAGCCAAAAGCCATTCCTCCAAACCAAAGCATTCTTCCCCCAGCTATTAAATATCCCAGACTGCCGCGTCTGTTTTCCTGCTTCAAGATGTGGGAGGGCAGTCTGCCTCTTCCTCTCTGCAGTACACCATGAAGTTCCCCCTTGTGAATGGAGGGGAGACCCTCCTCTCCTCCAAAACACCCTTCACCATTTTTAGGGGTGATGCCCTTCCAAAGAGTTCAAGGGGAAAGTAGAGTGTGTGCTGTTTTCTTGTAAAACATCTCAGCTTTTGATTCCTGTTCTGTGTCTTAAATGAACCCTAATCCTCAGGTAAATGTCTGGGGTTTGAAATTGTTTGCTAAAGCAACTTGAAACCTGACCCTCCAAGTCTGTAAATCTTTAGTTAGAGTGCCCCAAGGCAAATAACACTTGAATTTATTCCCCACCGCCCCCCCCCCCCCCCCACGACAC
>NW_010199155.1:3434-71275 GCF_000695765.1 Mesitornis unicolor
GTACAGGTCCTGTCTGAGGGAGCGTGTGCCTGAATGAATTTTTGGAGTGGAGGAGCAGAGCTGTAGGAAACCACGTGGAGCAACCTTGACAAATCTACCCAAGTGAAAAATAGATGTTGGGCTGAGTAACTCTTAATGTCGCAATCTATTTACGGGGCCTGTTGGGAGCTATATTTCTTCCCCTGATAACTGATGTAGAGTTGTTAGAGCCAGATGTTCTGAAAGCTGCTAATTTCATTTGAAATCATCGCCAAGAGCATCAGTCTTGGGAGTTATGAGCAGGACCTGCTCCTCATGCAGGGACACTAGCGCAACAGGAAGAGTCCTTTCTAGTGCTAATGCTGCCCAGTGTTGATGGAGAGAAATAGCCTAATTTCATAGAATTATATGAATCAATCTGGGTCGAAAGGGGCCTTAAAGCTCATCTAGTCCAACCCCCGCTGCCAGGGACACCTCCCACCAGACCAGGCTGCCCAAAGCCCTGTCCAAGCTGGCCTTGCATTTATCTGCGTGCTGTTGTGTGTGTGAACAATTTCATTTATTACTACATTATGGTGTGCTTCTCAGAGTCCAAAACTATCTTCCTTTGTGATTTTAAAGTATCTGTTACATTTTGGATGTTGGAAAACTAATCTGGGGTCTTTTGGTTTTGTCTTTTTCCAGGAAAAAAACAAATGTGTGTATACATACAGACACACACACACATGCACATCCCTCTGTCTGCTCAAAAGATTAAAAAAGCAGATTTGCAGAGTAGCTCAGTAGAAAGAGTCAGCTTGAGGATAAAACTTGAGAGCCAGGTCTGCTTACTGAAATCTTTTGGTTTGGACCAGCAGTACAGCAACCAAATCCACTGAATGGTCTCTGACATGTGGTCACCAAATGTTTCTATTTGTTGAAACTGCTCGAAATCTGCATTTCTACTGTATATTTTTATGGTTCCTGCAAATGCAGCAAGAGGTCTAGCAGCAGTGTTTCCCCTGTATTTGCATAGAGATTTTACCTCAGTGATTATTTTGTTTTGTTTTTCCCCCAAGCATGAATGTAATGCATACAGTCTGCTGTGGCAGATGGGAGGAATGACTGTAGGGATAGGAGACTCACTTTACAGTTCAAATCCATTTCGTGTTGGTACCTTTCTTTCAGTTGAGCTAATCACTGTGAGAAGGTTTTTCTTGGTTCTGGGTAAGGTATTCTTGGAGAGTTTGTAGAGAGCCAGTGGATGTCCTGGGTGGCGTCAGAATGAAAAATGTGTGAATGAGAAGGCAAAATCCCTATCTTGTGTTGCTTAAACCATGTCTAATAGTGGCTAATTCTGTCAAGTCATAAAACCTGGGTGGGCTGGTTTCTGGAGAGCTTCTTACAGCGCTGCTGCCAAAGTCCTGGCTCGCATCTACATAAGGGATGTATTTAACCCCCCTTTAGGTGGATGCATCAATATTTCATTCTGGTGTGTAGACTCTTGGCAGTGAGCCCTTGCGTGGAGTAAACCTAAGTGTATCCCATTAATATATAAACATGAATTGATACATAAATATGCATGCTGTTAAGTAAATACTGTGGGAATGTAAATCCTAGAAATAGTGTCCTCCACTGGCTGCAGACTGTGAAAGTGCTGTGGCACAATGTCATATAACAGGGCTAGCAACAATGTTTTAGCAGGAGAGGGTGATGGTAATACTGTTTCATCTGGCTGAATATTATTTTCTCTGTTACCTTGTTGTCCCCTTCCTTCTGGACCTCAGGAGAGGTCTCTGTGGTGTATTTGATGTGTTTGCTAGAAAAATGGGACTGATTTTTTTGCTTGAGAGTAAACTCTTATTTCCTGGTTTCGGCAAGGTGGGTTTATATATTTCCAAGTCAAGTCTATATTTGGATTAAGAAAATTAGAAATGCTTGAAGTCTGTCTTCACGCAGCCCTGTGTGATGGGCACGCATAGCTTTGAGCTGAGTTCACCATGTCGTTTCCTTTGTGGACGGTTTCTCTTTGTAGTTTCGAGCGTCACTTTAAAATTTCACATGAAAGCAGCATCTGCAGGCTCTTGAAAAGGAAGAATTAACTTGTTGACTGTAGAGATGGATATGTCTTCTGTACTGGGGAAATGCACTGCAGCTTAAGGGGATGTACGGACAATTCTGACCGGACTTTTGTTTTCTTCTGTTCTGTATTTTGTGGTTACCAACTGCAGTCAGTCATGGTGTTACTTTTGTTCTTTCCCTCCTGTCTTTTTGTTTGTGTGTTTTTTGAACTGTGACCTCCCCTCAGTTTTGGGAGGTCACATATTTTTGTCCTCCCGTATTTTGAGGAGGAGATGAGATGATGATTTCCATGTTCAGCATGCTTTCCCCCACCCACGTTTCGATGGACTCCCTTTTAGTACCTTTTCTTTGTGAAACACTTCTTGGTTTTTTTTGTCCAAATTTTTAAGTTTCTAATGAGCGCTTGGGTGTATTACTTTAGGTGGTGACCTTGCTGAGCTTTGGAAAACACTTTGATTTTATTGTGTTGAGAGAACCAGATACATTCCAGCTGTTTCTTGTAGCTACCACTCCTCCTCTTTAAAGTTCCTTTATCCACCCCTGGAGGAGGCTTTTTTGAAGAGTTGTTTGGGTATTTTTTTAAAACAAAACAAAAAAATCTCCAACCTTTTCTGCTTAATGAGACTAACATAACTCTTAACATATTTTCTATTTTTAAATAGGCTTTCCAACTTCAGCAATGTAATGCAAAACAGCATATGCTCTCAGACCCAGTGTACTAGAAATGTTTCTGCTGGTCTAAGGTGTGTTCGACACACCTTACTTATTATCCAAATTACCTTAGGAGGAGTGTTTTGGTTTTGCTGTTTTTCACATATCTGAATACTGTCAATCCAAGTGAAAATCTAACTTTAAAGGAATGTAGTGCATAAGCTACTTCGAAATAGGGCCTTTGGTTCCTCATGCTGTGAGCTACTGCAAGCAGCTGTAAATTCAGCATTTATGAATGGTGCTAAATTTTTATTTTTCCAACGAAAAGAGAGATGTATGAATCTGACTCACAGGGTGCTGGCTTCCGGTTGGATGTTTAGCTCTAAAACTTTCATTTGTGTTGCACTGAATGGAGAAAGTTAATTTCAACAGTGTTTTGCATTTCTGGTACAAAACATCTGGGATTATTTTAGAAATGCATGAAGATTACAAGACTTTATTTTTCTGCCAGTGCTGGGTGTGTTGGCACATTTTTCTTGCACCAGCTCATGTGAAAGTCCTAACTTTTGTTTCTGGATGCGATTCAGCTTTCAATCATTACTATTAGAAAAGAAACCTGATACACTTACTTTGGAGAAATTGTTATTACCACATTGGCCAAAGAAGTCAAAATCATTGTCACATAACATAGTTTTAAGAGCTTATCTGGGTTGGGATCAATTCAAATGTTAGCTCTTGGGCCAAGGTGTCCTCGTGGGGTATGTCCCTCAGCGATGTGGTTTGGTGTTAGTGCCGGGCCGCTACCACAGTGAGGTGTCATTGCAACTCCAGTGATGGCACATCCTCCTGTCTTCTTTGTGGTGGCAGTGGTGTTTGTCTGACCCTCCAGTCATTTGGCTAAGGGAGATCATCTGATGATGGAGACGTGCCCTGTTTTTTGTGGTATATGGTACCTGCTCAGCTCCTGGAGGCGAGATGGGCACCAGTGCTTATGCAAGGGAAGAGGTGGCAATGATGGAGTTGGTCCTTTTGTGTTGCAGCTGAGCTAGGGGGATGAAGAGAGGCAGATGCCTGAATTTAGACATGTCTCTCTCTCTCTCTCCCTAGAGGCCTCTCAAGTCACCTGCTTCTGCTCATTGCCCGGCTTTTTTCCTTGTGCGACTTGGGAGCCGTTCACTAGGCGCCCGGGGTCGAGGTATAAGCTAGACACCTGAATTAGGGCGGCTGGCTTCCAGCCACAAATAACTTCTTCAGGATAAATTTCATAAGGCTTATAAATACAATTGGAACTGTTTTGAATAGAAACTCTGCCAGAAGTTTTGGGGCCAAAGCGTTTGAAAGTCCCCGGTATGCTCATATGTTGACTTTTGCTACATCCCGTTGGCTTTGGGTTGGCTGGGAGATGGTCCTTCAGAGGTGTTGGTTCTGCAGCAATCATTGCCTGCCTTTCAAGGGGTGCAATCTAATCCCAGATCTGATCTCCAGTGTTGTTTGCAAATTCTTTCCTTGAAGTACTTTATTGGCCCTGCTATTTGCTATTTATTTATTTATAATACTTTTTCCATCAGGGAGGAATTTGAAAAATCTAACTTGTGGAGTTTGATCTGAGGGTTTCTTCGTGGTCAAATGACCATGTCAGCTAGTAAATCATGATGTGATAAAGAACGGAAGCAAACGAAGCCAGATGTCAGAGTGGCTGTGGAGGAGAGGAATTAAAACTGAGATCCAGGGTTGACTCTACAGGGGTGGGGGATTGTAGCAGCAGCTGTTGCACTGCCTTAAAATGCTTCTTTGAGTCCTGTTTCAGGTTAGGTGGAGCTAGGGACAAAGCTGGGCATTTCCACTCGAGGAAAAACATTTTCTTCCTCACATCACCATGTTCTGTTTGCCTAAGCAGTGCCACTGACAAAATGCACCTTTTTGATGCACCTGAAAATATAATACAGAGCAAAAATGGGCCAGACACTTGCTTGTAGGTGCTTTTGCAAATAGAAAGGGTTGCAACAAAGTGATATTGTCTGTCTTAACTTACTACAAAGATCTCACCTTTGTGTATTTTTTTAAAATGTCTGGTGGGCATCATCATTGCGAGTTCTCAGGATTCAATAAAAAGGTTGCGTGGAGTTGCTCTTACTTGGCCTGAAGGAAAAGGGGGTGAGGATGAAGGCATGAGCTCCAGGTGCAGGTGGATGTCTTTCACAGACATTTGCCTGATGCTGTGGAGGGAAAAAGGAACTGATATAATAAACATCAACTCAATGATTATTCAGGAGAGCATTGCTTCATAGCTACGAGTCTTACGTGCTGATGAATTTTTTTCAGAGATAAATCCCCATTCAAATGCACAGACTGACTTGCTCGTTAATGACCTGGCTTTCCTGCGTCTGATAAAATCCAGAAGTGCTCTGTGACGTTGGGGTAGATCCTGCAGACATGGGCTGTAATCTCATTTGAGAGCATCGTTCGATGCTTCAGGAAGTTCTGCCTGTCAGGAGGCAGTGGATGGGGCTGGGAGCTGTGTGCTGTGGAGAGATGACAGACAGGAGAGGCTTGGGAAGGGGAGAGGAGAAATGAGCTCTGAAGTTTGTTTGTAAATAGCCACATTTTCCTTCTTACTGGATTCCATTTCTTGTCTCGTAAGTATTTAAATTATGAAATTTTGTAGAACGTGCTGTTTTGTTTTGATTTTTAGTTTGTTTTGCATTTTGATAATTTAAGACTGGAGGAATACAGCCTTAGACTATTCTAAATTTGTGAATGTGTTATTACATTTATTTTAATTTTTTCACTTACATATTTGTAAAGTTAGTATCTCGTCTGCTTTCCTCCCATGAGGCATGGAAACCTACTGCTAGACCTGACTGAAAAATGCATGCATGTGTGTACCTCTGGTTCCTTTTTTTGTTTTCTTTCCTTTCTTACCTCCCCAGCTAAGAATTAATGATTTATTGTTTTGAACGTGTAACTAAAATTTTGTGGCATTCCATTTTCCAGTGGCATCTTTGATCTTTTCTCATGAAAAACTGTCTCCACTTGAAAACTACAGTAAAAAGCTGAATGTTCTTTTCCTAAGCTTACTTGGATATACCATGGTTAAAAAGAATAATGCAGTTAAATCATGCCTGGTTCTCAGTATAATAGTTAATTTTGTCTGAATACCGAATACTTAACATGCACATTTCGGGAACAAGGTTTGTTCTTTGCACGTGGGCAAGTCTCTTGCGAGCTCTGTTACCTGTGGGTCGCAGTAACAACGCGTAAGGCTGGAGCCGTGTTTTCCGCCGTCTCAACAGATGTGGTTGGGGGGCCTGGCAATAATTCGGTTTCCTGTGTCTGGTGAGTAGCTGGGGTAGATGCAATGCGGTCGCACAGATCTCCAGCCGTGACTCATCTGATGTTTGCTCTTTCAGCTGAGGGGATAGGATAGGAGAGAGAAGGGTGTGTATCGTGTAGTAGAAGACATCTGTAATGCCACACTACCTTTCAGATACAGGGGAGTGAAATATGGAAAGGATATTGGTGTGTCTTGACTGTTCTTAAAGGTATGCCAGCCTTCTGTACCTTGTCCTTATATATATTTTTCTTTAATTTTCTAGTGTTATCTCTAACCCTGCTGTGCTGTGGGTGTAGCTCAGCCACATCTTATCTTTATTCTTGCACTATTGCGTGGTCTGGACTGGATAAACCTCGGTTTAACAGGCATTGCTCTTGAGGGGAGGGTATGGAGAAGAGATCTGGATCTCCGGATCCTTCTCATTCCAACCTCAGCAGATGCTTCTCCACTCCAGTAAAGAAGCATGTGCGTCTCTGTTTCTTCTTAATATAGGGGATATATATTCCCCTTGAGGAGGGGGCACTCTTCTGCAGACTGCTAATGGAGGAAGAGGTGACATGCACCAATTTTTAGCCAGTTGAACAATTTTTTTTTTATCTGCCATTGCTTGTAATATTACTTAGATTGCACGCAGTGTTTTTTATTTCTGACAGAGATGCAGATTAAGACCTTTAAGTGCTTTGGCTGTGCCTGCCTACCTGATGTAGACTGGGAGTTGGAAGCAGCGTGGCTGCTGTCATGCAGAAATCCACATGAGGTCTGGCAGGAAAACCCACGTATTCTATGGCGTTGTGCAACACAAACATCCTTTGAGATTAGGATGCTATGAGTTAATTGCAGCCAGACACAGCTCATTGTTTTCTCCATCTAAAGAGCCCAGATATTGCTTATTTTGTGGGCAAATATTTAAAGTATGAAACTTGTTTCTATATAATTTCTCTGTCAGGAAGACTGTTTCCCAGAGTACTAATAAATCACAGGTTCCTCAGCTATTGTAGAAGTATAATGTCTGTTCATCTTCTTTAAAAGTCGATCGTCTTAGAGAATGCAACGTCCTTACCGTGAGAAGTGTCTGTCAGAGAAGCTTCTTTTGAGAAAGAATGCTCTAAATCTCCTCATGCGTAGAGGTAGGTGTGTGGGTTTCATATGTCCCTTTCTTTCCTGCATTGGATGTGTAATACTGTGATATAAGAATTAAAGTCTCTGTCTAAATGTTAGCATAATATATCCCCTCCCATCTACTTTAAAAGTAGTTTTCATTCTGTGATTTGGAAGGGAAATAAGTAACACAAAGGAGATGGAGATAAAAATCCATCCTGCGGTTGGGACCAGTCTGACGGGCAGCGTGGTGTACTGAGGATCATAACAGACAATAAGGAGGACACTGGGGATTCAGTGTTATTGTAACACCAGCAGTCAGATACCGAATATTGTTGCACATTACACATGTGATGTAGTCATATAACCCAACTTAGAGAAGTTTTGGCCATTTTCTCAGCTTCCATGAGCAGCTTCGTGATGCTCTCTGGTTTCCTGCTAAAAAATGGTTTTATTCTTAAATTCTAAGCTGGTTTGTTTTTTTTTTTTGGGAGACACTCAGAAGTAAGCATGAGTCTTCAGTATGAACTAAAAGTTTGATTGTTTCCTGGATATAAGTGCCAGGACACTTTCTACATTACACTGAATTTGACGAGAGTTGGTTGCAGCAGCTCCCAGTGGTCATTAAAACCTTTGCTGCTGGTATTTCATTTCTACCTTGAGTTAAACTGACATGTTTTGGAATATTTACATAGTGCACTTCTCTCTATTTAAATTTTTGGCATAATTAGGCTACAGCTTTGTCACGGAAACACAGTTTTGGTTAAACACTACAATGAAGTGAAGTCTTAAATGACTTCTGGAGCATCACATAAAGGCAGTGTTAAATCATAGCTGTCAGGCTGGAGTTGTGAAAAATCTCTGCAGCAGTGGCTAGTTTCAGGGAGAGAGTTCTCCAGCAGGCAGAACATTGGTATAATGTTATTTTAGACCTTGAAGCCCCTTGCTTCTATTAATACACAGTGTCCACAGGTGCTTGTGGATGATGCTTATTGCAGATGTCACTTGTTGCAGTCTCAGGCAATGGGGAAGCTGCTGCATGGAGCAAACCAGCAGGTCATGTTCTCCCTCTGCGTGGATTCATTACTCCAACCAAGTTACTCTCATATACGCGGTCTGGAAATACTAGAGGTCTTTGATCTTTAAAATGTAATGTTTGAAAATGCAAATGATGCGCTTCTTTGATCTGCTGCTTAAATTAAATGGTAATTGTGAAAATTACGTTTAGGCAGCTTTCCACTTAGTTTTGTACTTTTCATTTCACACTACGTTAATTTTAAGCCATATGTTACTGCTGGTTTTTCATCAGTGAATTCTGGAAAGGCGAAGATCCTTCTGTTTCTACATGGCCTAATTGTCAGCAGTGTGTGTATTTAGTGATTAGACCTTAACAAGCACGCCCGCTCCAGGGTTCATCAGTTTTGCCTGTCTGCCTGTGCGTTCGGGACTGGGGGAATAGGAATGGTTAAGGCTGAGCAGTAGAAAACAAAAGAGGGTTTGAGCTGTGCATGCCCAGCATGGGATTTCTTCACTTGAGCTGTTAGAAAATGCTTGGGCACGTGCTCCGCTGCGGTCTGGTGATGTCTTCCCAAGCGTCTGCTGATGGCAAAGTAGCAGAAACTTTTTTATCTGGGTTCTTCTGTGCTACTGGATTAGTTGCTGCTCCAAATGACTGTCATCTTCTAATCAAAAACCTACCGGGTAATTTAGGGCTTCTAAAACGTTGATGAAGCTCATGCAAAGTTCAGTCTTTTCCTTACATCAGCGTTTTAGTACATAGTGGATTTGTCTATCTTATTTACCATAAATGATCATAAAGACCTCTCTGCCTTTTGTCCCCTTTTCTTATAAAAGGGTCCTTTGAAGTCTGAGGGCCACATCAAATTGCCAACCAGTAACTCACAAGATTATTCAAAATCTTATCCGTGTGTAATAGGTTCTTTTAAGCTCTTGTTGGTTTAACGCCAGCTAAAAATCGGCTGCTGAACTGAAATGGAGTTGTTGATTACCCTCTTAGTAAAATCACTTTGTGTGCTTTAAATATTAATATTTGTTTAGCTACACGCTGATTAAGTTTGTGGGCAAGAAGGTTCAAGGTGTGGTTAGTACTGTATGTCTGCCACAACAGCTTTAAGATGTACTTATGGCTCGAGGAGGTTTTATGGGGCTTTTTGTTTTGCTTTGGGTTTTTTGGGAGCAGGTAAATATTCTTTGTTCCAGATAAGAAAAAAACCAACACAGAAAGAACCCCAAAATGAGAAACAGTCTATGGAGTGGGGTTTTCTGTTTTGAATATCATCACATGCACCTTCTGCTGTAAGTCATGCTACAGTCCCAAAGTTTGTCTTGCTTCCTATCTCCTGTTGATTCCCTTTAGAGATACTGTATTAAATTCAGTATTGTGCTGAATTACCAATATGCTGCTTTGTGCTAATTTCCATTTGTATGTGTGCTTGTGGATCTGAGTGCTCATCTCCAGTAATTTGCATGAGATGTTAACCAATCTGGTGGCTTTAGTGGCACCCATTGGAGTTAGGGAATTGCCCAGCTGAGGTGAACAGGAACATCTCAACTCCGAGTTGCTACAGCAGCCTGCCTGTGTATTTGGACTTTTATTATTTTTTTTTTAAGCACAAAGAGAAGATATTTCCAACCAGGGATAAAAACAGTTGCCAAGGAAAAGAAACATTGAGTACTTTTTTCTGCGGTTATAGAAATTATCTAGCTTTGGTTTCAGTGCTTCAGTGTGATACCTTCATCATTAAAATTTCTTCTGGGTGGAAAAGGACTTATAAAACTTCCAGATAACTGTTCAAAATGAAAACGAGCTCTTTTAGATTTTTTTAAAGTTAGGAATTGGATGCTTAGATTTTTTTCTTTTTGTTGAAGCATGGAGAATTCTAGATCATCCTTTCCAAAAATTTATCTTCCTCTATATGTTCCTTTGGCTTCTGCATCCTTTTGAATGAGGAAGACTTGTAGAATTATTAAAAAAACCTGATTCTCATGTACATGTGAATCAAAATTATCCGATCCAAATGTTTGGATTGAGGGCAGAGGGGGCCACTGGAGCCCTCTGTGCTTTCCTGCTGTGAGGACAGAGACCCACACCAGAGAGGGGCTGGCCAAGAGTGGGACCATGCAGAGGGACCATTCACCACCACTTGTGAATCTTCAGCCTCTCTTGTTACCCACGTCTCAGAGTTGTATCAACGTAGTCATTACTTATTTTTCCACTTCTTGAAGCTTGGTATGAAGATTCTGTTGGTTAAAGTACCATTTTAAAGCTGTTAATTTAAAATATCAGGTGATACTGAACTTTTTTTTATTACTGTTCCTTCATAGTGATTAAACTCATTTAAAATCAAGTTAGAGCAAGTCATTAATTAAAGAAAGAAATTTTTTGAAGTCCAGATTTTTTTTCTCAAACTTGAAGAACTCGAAACAAGTGTACTCTGTAGGTGCCTAAGAGCAGATAACTTGTATTTCCTGGTGAATTAAGTTGTCAGTTTTAAACCTCTCTCACTGCTCCTTTAAGGTTGGCCCAAAACTAAATAAAATAAAATAAAAGGCCTTGAGCTTCAGAGCAAAGCTTTGATTTTGAATGAACTGTTCAGGATGAAAAGAGAAGTGGTAGGTGTGTGCTGTTTCATGGATTTAAGAAACAAACAAACACAAAGCAGTGTCTGCTGCCCCATTCAGAGCAGTTTGCTGTCGGGAGCGCTTCTCTCCTAGAGCCAAACTTTCTTAGACCTTCTGGGACTCCCCACTTTTCCAGCATAATTTTGTTTTTAGCCTTGTCTGGGGAGTCTTATGACCTCTTGAGGGCTTAAGGCTTTTTCGGAGACCAGAGCTACAGAGCTGCCACAGTCCTGTATCCCTTCATGCAGCCTCCTGTGGTGGAGCACCACAGCCAAACTCTTGCTATTTCCCATAAAACTCAGCAGGAGCAGCAATCTGAGGGTACAAGTCTCTTCCCTCTTTAAAGTATGAGACCGCTGTTCAATACAAGTATCTTAGATATTTAAATAGCATTATGCTTTATCAAATTAATTTCTTTCCCTCCCCTCCTATTGGCACTATAGGAAAAAGGTTTGCCAGTGATATCTCAAGTTAAACTTGCTCCTCAGGGGCTTTGTTACCAGCAGAAATGTAGGTACTTGTTTGAAATCTCAGGGAAACTGAAAGGGGCAGACTTTAGGCTTAAAAATAGTTGTTCTTGTCTTCCTCTAGGTATATATCATACATCAGGCTTCTTTTTCAATTTTATGATAAATAGTATATGCTAGGTTTTGGTATTAGATTTTGAAATGGTGTTTAGATTAAGTACTGGTAGTCGGGTGTAATGGGCTTAGACAGGCTTTACTTTGTTTTGGTGCTCCAGAGCTAATCATTTACAAATTGCTGAGCTAAGGGGCACAAATTAATGACATTCCAGTGTCTCAAAATAGCCCTCGCTATGTCATACTGAAAAAATGTGGATTTGGTGCTCAGATGCTATGAATTTCACCAATGTTTCATTTATGTGAAAAAACTAGGATCAAGACACGGAAAGGAGTTGAGTTGATGTTTTGTGTCGGTTGTTCCCTGTTAATCTGAACACTGCTGTGCATTTTTCAGTAATACAGAAGTCTTTACAATGTCTGCAAAACTACTTTGCTATAAAAAGCTACACAGATTTTTTTGCCACAGTATTTTTCACATGTAGTATTTTTTTCTCTTTCGCAGAAATGTTTACATCACATGTTTGCTCACAGGAGCTTGTATTAGCCAGCAAAATGTGTACAGCTTAATCTAGCTTCACTTTGTGCAAAGTTTTCAGATTTGATTAAAATAACAGAGGCTTCCATTGCAGTGTATTGTGGCTTCCCAGGGATTCACAAGATATTTTGCAGGGATTCTCAACTTGCCATTATAGCGTTTAAAAGAGAAACATTTCATTCCAGAATAAGCTCTTTTCAAATAATGCTGACTATATTTTTCAGAATTGTTTTATTGTACTCATTTTTTGGTTTGGTAAAAATTTTTTTGGGCAGCTATATTGTAGACTTATTCCTGCATGTAGATAAGAATATGAACAAGCTTTTTGTTGTTTTTGCTGGATATTATTTAATTTCAATTTCCTTTTTCAAAGCCATTGAATGAGAGATGGGCCATTCACTTTATTGGCCCCAAATCTGTCCTTTGATCTCTATTGATAAATCTCTAGTACGAAGACTGGCAGTGACTTTTCATAGATGTATCTTTTGACAGAGGCACGTATTTGTATGAATTTGGCATGTGTTGAAGCATATGTAACCTTGACTACTGCAACTCTTTGTCCAAACAAAGCCTTGGAGGGCTACCCCTGAGCTACCAGCTTTTGACTTTCATATTTAGGGGTTTTTTGAGGTTCTTGTGCTAGCTGGATATAGTCAAAGGCAAGAGACCAGGGGGTAGTAAAAGTCTATCCCAGCTTCCAACCTAAGGCAAGGTTATGTGAGGGCTGTGATGGACGCTGTGTCAGTGCGCACTGGAGAAGCTGGGACAGACAACAACAGTAGCTGTTCTCCATCTTCATCCCGTGTTTCTTCTGTGCCTTCCTCTGACAACAAGGTTGTGTGGGATTTTGCATCTTCTTCCTTGAGGTGGTAAAAACTTGATCTTTTGTTGTTGTTGTTTAATCTTTATTTTCTTCTGTGTGTGTCTAAAATGATGCCTTGAGCAGGTGAATTCGTATAGCACCTGTGACGAAAAGCTGTGTAATAAAGTCCAGACCTGCTTTTGCTTTGAATGTTCCTTTCCAAAAAATATGCTTCTGTTATTTTTCTTATGTGGTTTCTGGAAGTTCTTCAAAGAAAACACTGCAGTAGCTGTAGCAATCCTCTCTGCTGGTACCTGCCCTGTTCCCACATAACTCTGTCATTGAAGGTGCCCAGGGAGAGCCCTTTGTCCTTCAGAGTTTGCAGGTCAGTTATTTTTAGTGGGTCAACCCTTCAGCACTGAAAAGGAAACCAGAAGATTTTTTTTGTTGTCTGGCACTGTCATGTAGTCTTTGTGGAGATGTAGAAAGTGCCAGTGATGCATAGGCGTCCTCAGCACCATGACCTTGTGATCTCCCATCTCTCCTCAGCCATTTCCAGTGGTTCCAGGGCAGCAGGCCACTCGAGGAGTGCAGCTGGACGGACCACCGAGAGCTTCTCTAAACTATGAGCTATTAATAAATCTGTGCATAAAGAGCAGCCAGCTCCTTCCTCCCCATCCCCAGTAAGTGGTGAGAATCAACAGGCCATACGGAAGAATTTATTTTGGGAACAGAGTTCATTAGCGTGCATAAATCGGATGCAACCACTTCCTCAGTCTCTAAATTCTAGTAAATCGTAGTTCCTTATGCAACTTTTACCATAATCTTAGAGATACAGATTCTGGTGTTTTGGCTATATGATAGAGTAAGTGTCACTTAAATTGTGTGCCTTCAGAGATGGTAATTATCCTGTTCTATGTGATTTTACTTTCTTGAGAGGGGAGCACTTGTGTCTGCACCCCCACCATGGGCATACAGTTTTCCTTTCTTCTTGTTTTAACAATGTCAAGTCATAGTAGGCATTATAGGTTTGAATTTTTGACTTGACAGAGTATGCATCCTAAAATAAACTGGTTTACACGTAGTCATTTTTTGGTGCCTAGGTTATGCGTTTTGAACAGATGCTGTAAAGTATCTCATTTCCAAAACAACACCAAAACTCCCCCCAAAACTCACTTTGTTCTGTCTTATGCCCTAAATCCCACAGATGCACACATGCTTAGCTAAGAATTTTCTCTTGGTTTGGTATTCAGATGATGAGACTGAATGAGTAATAAGCTCTTTCATGTGGAAATTGCATGTGTGGCTGGAAGGAGCTCCAAGGTCACGTAGTTCATGACTACTCTCTTGTAAGACTGGATATATTCTTATATCTAAACCATTCCTGGCATATATTTTTTTTAACCTCTTAAAAACTGGAAAACTGGTCTATAATACATAACTTTTGTCGTTAGTTTTTCTTCCCTAATATGTGACAATATTCTTTGCTACAAATTAAACCAAGTAAACCAACTTGGAAAAGTAGTGTTCCCTCTCAGTCTCATCCCTTCTTTATAATAACTAGTCCTTATACTCTCAAGTCTCTTTTCTGTCTTGTCTTGAAGTGCGATACATGCAATAGCACGTACCAGACTAAGAGTAGGACTACTACTGCACCAATACAAACCAGTAAATAACCACTTAAGGCAGTGACACCACATAAAAGGGTGCAGGAGTGACCAACTACACACTGAGGTCAAGTCTGTTGTTTAAAATAAAAAGTTAACATTGTTTTGAGATATACAGGAATATCCTATTTCTGTGTTCAGTTGCCCTGTTTTAAGAATAAGATTTTGTAACTAAACCCTGCTGAATTTTCTCTTGCTGGACTTTGGACCAGTGCTCCAATTTAGGACTACAGCCCCAAATTCTCATCTCCTCCCATAGTGCTCATGCAACGTCTCAGCTTGGGTTTATAAATAATATGGTTGTAGGTCACCACCTAATTCTGTAAAAAGCACAGTAGAGAGTCCTGGAATTTGAAATAACTTCTCTTGGGTCCACTTTAGTACCTTATCCCAGTCTGATGTTGCACCTTAAAAACTTGCACTTTACATGTGTGATCTTCTTCCTACTGTCACATAAAGGTCTTTTAGTCTCCTTACCTACACTGTATTTCCACTGTCTGTCTTTACATAAAATGCAAGTGACAAAAAGCTTCGCTATAACTTAAGTCCATCTATAGCCCCGCTTACTGCTTTTCTTCTTGTGTATCTGACCAGTGACTTTGCCAAAGCAGGAAAAAACCTCCCTATTTTTAGTGTGACTTTTCAACCAAAAGTGTTGTCTCCCTTCCAAACAGCTATGGCTTGGTGGTGGTGTGGAATCAGCAATATTTAGTACCCTTCTAGAAACTAAAGTTGGGGAGATTAGTCTGAGTGGTTTTCTAACTCTTATTCTGATTTCTTCTCATGTTGTTACATCTCTAAAGGGGATCTTTATTTTTAATTTTTCAGTCAACGAGACCTTTGCAGCCCTTTGAGCTGACAATAATTGCTAATGGCTTAGAGCATGCTCTAGAACACAGAACAACTTAATTAAGCAAATTCTTCCAGGCTTTGCTGTCTTCAACACTTTTCGTCTGCTCTCAGCAGTTGTTTTCCCAGTCCCATGCTTCTCTGAAGAATCTGACAGCTCTTTAATTGCACGTCGTAGCCATCTTGTTATTAACTCCTCATTCACCTTCATCATACTACATTTGTTCTTTCTTTTTCTGCTAGCATGGTCATAGGAGTTCTTCTATTTTTGTCTTTAGTTACTTTTTCACTTTAACTTGCCTGACTTTTTATTGTGCTGGTTGTGAATTTTGTTTGCTTCTATTTTTGCTAATCGGTTTCTCAAAAAGTTCCTGTTTAATCATGCTACTGTTTGGCTTGGCTATAAAATTTCTCATCACATTTTTGCTAGAACACAAGATTAAACTAACCATAGTACTTTATTGTCTTGATTGAACACCTACCAGATTCTGTAATTGCCTTTAAATCAATAAATAACGTTTTGAGCCACTTGCAAGGTAATGCTGGGTAGTCTCCATGCGCAGACAGCAGAACTGAGGCTTCGTTCTTATATCATGCATAACTCTTGTCTTTTTTAATAAAATTTTTGAGTGGGAAACTGAAGTGTCTTGACATGCCTTTTTAAAAGTAGTTCCACATTTTAAAATATCCATTGTAATGTTATTTTGTATAACCCATTGCTTGGCATCCTCGCTGACTGTAATAATTTGGTATTTGTTACTGGAGTCGCAGTAACATTTCTGGGGGCCCTTTCTGTTTTATTTTCCAGCAGATGGTGATTGAGACTGAAGGCAAAAGAAAACATGTGAGGATGGTTATTGGAATGGTGTGTATATGTGTAAGCTAACAGGCTGTCACCTGGACATCTGAGGTGTGTGCTGAGTTTTAATGCCTGTTTAGTTTGTAGTTGTGGGTGATGATCCTTTAAGATTCAGTGGTTTATTCATATTAGGCTCTTGCCTTTCCTTCTTTTACTCCTATAAAGGCATGTGACAAGCATCCATATATTTGTCCCAGCAGAAGCAAAATTTTTAATGACAAAAAAAAATAAATGGCTTAACTATACTCATGAAAGTGAAAATACAGATTATTTTTAAATTATTTTTAATAATTTTTTTTTAGAAGAAAATACTGCCAAAGAACTGAACCAGACCATTTCCTGCTTGTAGCTCTTAGCATAATGGTGAATTTGCTGATTTGAGATTAGGGTCTCTTTCCTAGCTATGCACAAGGATAAAAAGAGCATTCGGTGCTTAAACACACATTGGGAGCTGTGCCGCTATCTTTCTGTTCCTTGGTCAAAAGTGTCATCTGACTGGGAGATACAGTCTTAGATTCTGTTTATAAATATTTAATCAAATACTTTATTATCTCCCAAGCCATGGGAAATCAGAGATGCAAACTGTAGATGCAGTTTTATTTTGACATGTGTCAGGTGTTATGATGGGAAAGGAAGAGCAAATATTCTTTGCGCATTTGTGATAAGTAGAGTAAAGGTCCTTGCGTTAATCTTCAAGATCAGGATCTGAGAGGAGACTCCTAATCCAGGAGAGAAGAAGTTTAGAGGTAAAGCATCATGATGGACTCCCTCGTGTCTCCTCTTATTTTCCCCTTTGAGTGCACCTATCACTTAAAAAGTGGGGTTTTCCTGCCTTCAAAAATCCTGCCAACCAGTACAGTCATAATTCATCCAGATTTACATTTTCACTGGTATTAACATTAGGGATGTAACGAAATGTAATGAAAAAGGTACTGCCGAAAACTAGTTGTTTGAATAGTTTCAGATTAACGAAAATCTGTATGTTCGTATGCTCGGTTTTGCTGGTATAAGCCTAAAACTGCATATTCAGAGAGAGATTATGTTGGGGCAGTTTGGCAGCATATGTAGAGTCCAAATGCTAAAAGAACAGGATATGTATATTTATGTAATAGTCAAATATGCAGCTTATAATAAATGGCAGGATTATGGGAACTTGGGAAAAAAAGCTTTCTGCTTCACAGTGTGAAATAAAAGCGATTTTTCCAATCATTTCTTTACCCTGGATAATTGCAGATATTGAAAACTCTTATTCAGCTGAGGGCAGTGTTTTAAAGAAAAAAATCATTGTCAAAATAAATTCCACTTTGTAACAGCAGAGGTCAGAATATGTCAGGAGATAAGCGAGATCATTTCTGTGCGAATTCACACCGGTGTCAATGTGGGCTCTCAAACTGAGGCACCAGTCTTGAAGAACATTGGCCAGTTTTTAATAGCGTATTCACAGTTACATGTCTTGGTTAAAAAGGCATTGCGTAGATTTAACACTTTGGATTTGACACAAGTTAGACTTGTGTGCAGCTTTTTCTGGATACATGTTTCCCTGTTTTATGTCACAAAGAAATCTTTAAGCAAGCAAATATTAAAATAATTGGTATACGGGGGCAGGAGGAAGTAGTGGTGATATTTCTCCTTTTGCTAATGGTTTCTGATGCAAGAGGACTGCTTGTGAAAAGATGTGTTGCTCTCCCTGTGTTTTTTTTACCACTTAATTACAGAGAAGGCTACAACTCCTCTAGTCTAAATACAAAACTAGTGGTACCCTCCCTCCCCACCCTGTGAATGTGCTGGCATACCTGGTGCAGGTCACTGTCACACCAAGGATGCTGGGTGAGGTGGACAAATGGTTTTAACTCAGTGGGATAATTACCTGATTAGTCTGTAAACGCTGTGCAAGTGGTGGTACGATGCTTCAAGCTGAAGTTATGTCTGACTTCTTCTTTTGTTCTAACAGGAAAATATTTAAACGGATGTGTGTCCAATAAAATACATTATTTTGTGATGTTTCTAAACAAAATTAAGTCTTGCATAGGAAGTTACATTGATGATACAAAGTACCATTCCTTTCTCTATGGAGTTTTGAATAAAAAAATGCCCCAGAGACATCATTCTGCTTTGATAAAGCAGTGACCTCATGTTAAAAGCACTTCCCAGTTTTGTTTTTGTTATGGTAGGAATGGGTAAGTGGTCTTCAGCTGCTCTATCGAGCTATACATAAAATGGTAAGAATTTTCATGTAGAAATGGTAATTGCATACCAGATTAAGCAACAGAAACTTGCATAACTTCATGCAATATGTATAGAGGAACATGTTTAAATTGGGGGCAGTCTGTGTTTTGTCTCAGTTGCTAGGCAAAACTTCAGACATTCTTGAGGTCTGCATGCCCTGGAAGGCAGCTGGTCATGGAAACCATTGTGGCTCAAACCTGAAATGCTGGAGGCGTCTTGCCTACGGTGGAAGAAAATCTCAGTCTTCCAGGACATAGACATTCAAGGCCGATGAGAAACTGAGTGGGGTACTGATAATATTTCTCCACTTAATGTGGTGTTATTTTTGAAGACAAAAGGAAGTTAAGCTACAGACCAAAAATGCCCCAACATCGTGTGTCTGTTTATAATCCAAAAAGTGCATCTTTTTTTGTAGTTACAAGGTACAAATGTAATCCTACTAAATGAATGGATCAGAGTAGTCTTCAAAGACTCTTGGGGTTTTTTTTATAGCTCTGGATAGAACATTTCCTGGTACAATTTGTTTGCTCACATCTCAGTGCTTTTCTTGTGTGCATTTTGTGTGGCTTTTTTGATCACTGTGGCTGTATCCTTAGGAGAAGTTATGTGAATATACGTGAACCAGCCCACTACAGATTAAACCTCTCTGGTTTTTATACATAGTACTTTAAATCAGTGTCTTTCTTTGAGAAAGGATGTATCTTCTCCATGCAGATAAATTATTTAATGTGCCTTTACCTTTTTTTCCAGGGGAAAATGAATGATTTTTTTTTTCAGTGACATGGAATTTTTTCATGCTATAAAAAAATGTTGGGTATTGAGGATTTGCATTTTAAATGCTTAATGGGTTGAATATGGAAACTGTGGGGTAAATTTCTGCCTCTCCCTTGCAGGGTATGGAATTGTTTACAAAAAGTCATCAATGTTTCTGCAAGGATGTCATAATAAATATAAGCAAATTATAATTGTCTTCTGTAATAAGGGGGAGATTGGCTGTTTTCGACTAGCAATTAAATCCTACCTCTGGGCAGTGTACATAGCAACCCTGGGTAGCTGCTGTGACAGTCCGTCTTATCTTGGGCTCCTCTAAACACACCCAGGTGAGGAGGCAAGCACTCTGTCAAACCAGTTTGGCTCCTTAAATAATGAAATCAGTGAAGCTGCATTTGCAGAGGAGCAATATAATGGCTGGAGGAAATGTCACACTGGAGGTGGTTGAGTGACGCTTGGGTTATATTGGTGCATCAGCCAGGATCAGAAGTGGAGTGAAGATGTCAAAGAGGAAAGATAGGAAGGGGGAAGCACTGGAAGAGTTTGGAAAAAAGGAGATGTCACTCATGGCTTCCCTTCTGGACCACAATCTCTTCTTCGTGTTCTTCACCTTAATTCTTTAATTGGAGTTATCCCAGTGCGGGGCCACCTATGACTTTGGCAGCTGCTAACACGTCTCCTATCTGTGGTTTTGCAACCAAGCAGAAGAGTTCCCTGGAGAACAAGAGTGGTACATTTGGTTTAATAAACACTGGGATGACTAGATTGAAATGTTCAGATAGGAAAGACAGATGACAGGGCAGTGTGGTGCACAAGGAAAGGCCTTTTCATGTCATCTTTATGCTTAAGTATGGTGAAGTCCTGATTCTGAGGTCAATGGTAGTCTCGTCCCTGGTTTCTGTTTGCAATGACACTTCATTTTTGTAAAGGCAAAGTATCTCAAACAGTAAAGAAGTTACGTCTTGGCGGGGGATGGGGTGGGAATATATATATATTTAGGAATAACAGGTGAGTAGTGTAGGCTACTGTTTAGAGCGGTACCATGTGTGCTGTGAGATGACAGAAGTGTCTTGAAGGAGGCGTAGCTGGAAAAGGATCCCTTGAGAAGCTTAAAGTTATGTCATCAGGCACAAAAACATGTTTGCTTTGCAGTTGACTCCAAGTATCATAAAGACACTTAAGTTACTTGCTACATGTTCACCAAATAGTTCTTTATATCTTTTATATCCTTATATTCTTTATATCCTTAAATCCTTTCTGTTTAAAAGGGCAGCATTCGTATTTTAGACCTCCTCAAAAACAGAGACAGGAGTTGGTCAGCAAAACTTCCAGAGCCTAAACATCCTTATTCCTTTGCCCAGGCCGATATTCTGCCTCCTCTGGTTGCACTTTTCAGATGCACGCCATCCTTTTGCAGCTCCCTTGGACTTCAATTTCCTCCACAGCCATTCTTCCTCCCTCCCTCTGACTCCAATTATTTAATTTCTTTGCCAGAGGCTATTTCTTTCATCTCCTGCCAAGGAGAAAGGACTACATATAAGCACAAAGCCTCTGGTCATGTGTGGTACCTGATGTGTCTCATTAGATGGTGCTGTGTGGCAGTGGCAATGTCCTTTGCCATCCAGCGCTGTAATATAGAAACTCATTACCTGTAATGCAGTTTATCACTATGAGCCTCAGGAAATGGAGCCTTCAGAAGTCTCACTCCCGGCTTAGTAACTCAGTGTATGCACAGTGTATTTCAAATATCCCAATATAATTATCTGTATGTGTTTATATTCCTTTAAAATTCAGATTTTAAAAATAAAAACTCTCAGCACAATTTTTCTTAATGTCACAGTCACTGCTTCCTCATATCTTAAAACTTAAATGTATTTTAAAAAACCCACAGCTACTAAACAAATTAGTATTCAAGAGCTTTACAGTCTTGCTTTTATTGATTTGAACAGATCGTATCAGTGGAGTTCTTTTAAGCTAATCCATCCCCCTGAATTATTGCAACTCCAAATAAGATAGAGCCTAATATTTCTACAGCTGAAGTCAGCATTAACTTCAGTGACTTCCACCTGATGATGGTTTATTTCTACATAACTGTTGCTAGATAATACTGAAATTTCTAAATGCTGTCATTTAAGCACTGCAATTAATGCCAAGTGCCGTAGTTTACTGGGAAGTGGTGTCGTGACTATTTTTTCCAGACTCTCCGTGACAGTAATTGCTTTTACACTGTCTTTTTGACCCTGTTAAATGTTCGTTTCCACACAATTTCTTTGCTCAGGGTCCATCTGTTGCCATGTTAATGAGCTAAGTAAACCTGGTGAAATGGGTTGGAAACTTGTGGGTGTAGGAGGAGATGGAAAAGTCAGGGGATGTGGGGACAGGAGTGAAGATGTGGTGAGAGGGCTGTTGGTTCCCCAAACCCTGTTTGTGCACGCGTGGGTGTATGCATGAGAGAAAAAGGAGAGGGAGGTATTGGTGAATGTTTTTGGCTGAAGCCAGCTCAAAGCACATCTTGATATGGATGCTGCTCAAAGTACTGCTTCGAGCAAAGGCTGAAAAATTTGAAAAGACTGACAAATCTCCAGTAATAACAATACTTCCGTGCATGAATAACCTGGCTAAACACGCGAAAGCGATTGTATCTAAAGCATTTCCCTCTTGTGTGCATGTTCATTTATCTGATACCTTTTTCCTCCCGCTGCTGAATGTGGTTTCAAGACCTTGTGGTTAGATCCCTGGTTCGCTCGTGGTACTGGCACTGCCTTCTAGAGAACCATGTGTATTTAAGATATATGAAAAATCAAAGTATTAAATACAGCCAGGATCAAGGTGGTCAATTTGTAAGAAGTAACTGTAATCTAGGGCCAAAATGTCTGGTTTTGGCCACTTTGTTCAGTATCTCTGTATCTCTCTGCTACTTACATAAATAATCCCAACAGGGACCTGCTTGCAAATAGCAGCAGAGTTTTAGCATATTTTTCTTAATCAGCATAAGCAAAGATATTGTTTTCTTTAAAGTCCTTCCTGTAAAAAATTCTTGTGGACTGACAGCCTGTATTAAAAATGGCAGCTTATACTCTCTAACCTGGAATTACAATAGTAGTAAAACTGAGCTATAAACTTAGGAAATACAAATGTTGTACAGCTTTTTATAGCTTGCATTTATCTTTTGTTCTAAATGAATAAGAACAAAATATTTAAAGATTCAATTACAGTGAATTGGAGATACTACTTAAAATACTAAATATAAAATAATAGGTTAAAATGTTAGACAAATTTGATTTTAGTGCCTCTGTCGAAAAAAATGGTATTTGTTTTAATCCTTTCTTTATGTTTGCCTTGGACAAATGTGATTTTAGTGTCACTAACATTTTATCTGTTAATATTTCAAGCAATGCCTCTATTTTAATTAAAGCTTGTAAAAACAATTTTTTTTTCCTTGTTCACCCAAACTGAAGTGCTGCCGTTGTCATAAACTTTGTTTTCCTCCTTTAGCAAAAGCAGTGGTGTAGACAGATTTTACAGAGAGGTTTTTGGGGTGTTTTTTTAACTATTATTATTATTGTCTGCACTTGAAGCTCTTTGTGAGAGCGTGTGGCCATCCACCCCATCAGTCATGTACCGCCTGGCTGCCAGATATGTTTGGGTATGTTAAGCCTCAAGAATCTGCACAAAGTCCAAATGTTGTCCTTTTCTCCTCTCCAGAATCTGTGGCTCCAGCCCTGCGGTGCCCTTGTCCTTCGAGAAGGTGCTTTGAACCCCTGGCCCAATTGCAGTGGTTGTTTTGGGGCAGGGGAGAGGCGGTGGGATGTGCGAGGAAGTTATATGGGGATTTTTGTTTTTAATTTTAGTGCTGTATTAAAGCACAAAGTAGTCTGGATGATTGCAGGACCCTTTCTAAATGCAGACCCTTCACATGGGCATAGGGAATAGAGTGGGAAAGGAGGCTCTGGTGCATTTCAGGACATCAGGAAGATGATGGTGGTCTTCTGTGCCTGGACTGCTCAGCCAGCCCTACGAAACCTTATTCTGTCTAAGTCTTACTGCAAGTCCTCTTTTCTGAGCTGTGTTGTTGATTTTTCTAGTCTTTTTATTTCAACCTCCTAAAGGAGATGCTGAGAACATACAGATTTTCTGTTTCAGGCAACTTTTTTGTATGACCCAGGTGAACACTATGCAGGAGTCCAGCTGAGACACAGCTATGCACAGATTCATTCATCTCTTGATGGTTTATTCCCCAGCTTGGGAAGGCATTAACAGCTTGAGGTCAGGTAACAACCAATGCAGTGCTGTAGGTAGATGTTTGAGAAAGGATTAAGAAATGGTGTATGGAGTGGCTGACTTTCACAATAGGTGTGTTCAAATTCTGGCTCGCATGAAAGTGCGCACGTTATGAAAAATATTAATAGATATCTAAGCAGTGAAACTGGAACCTCTGCTTGCCACTTCTGTTATCTCAGTTGATCGCTTTTCTAGATCGTTCCTTCATACTCCTCATTCCTTGGGTAAGTTTAACTTCAAAAAAAAAAAAAAAGTTTTTCCCCTATGGCAGAAATGAACACACATCTCTAGTACACCACCATTATACTGTGAATTACTTGGAAAAGACAACTTTCAATCAACTGGCTTTTTGCATATTTAAGGAATTCAGTGGTTCGTTTCTGATTGATTCAGGGGTGAACTGAATGTCTGGATGTTTTTCTCATGATGATTTTGTCCTTTTCCCTCCTTAATTAGGAACACTTATGGTTAAGGCGCCCACTGTCACCCTTCTTTTACCACCAACCACTGAACTGGTATGGAGGTCAGCTGGCAAATCTGCATCCTCACTGTTATTTAACTGAAGTTAGTTGCAAATACATGTGAGGATGTAAATAACTTTTAACTTGGTTAAAGTTGAAATCAGGATGCATCAATTAGGATGGTAGCTTTAGAACTCATGCACATTTAAACTGTTTATGGAATTAATAGTTTCCAAATAAATCAGATATACCTACATCATTACAATAAAATGTCCATGATTTGTTATTTTCAGAGATTCCTAGTCATTCAAATTTCACTCTGCATTTGCAAGTTTATGTCCTGGAACACCTGCCTCCATCTAGTTTATGTTGCCCATCTCTGCAAATACAGCAAGACCCTTTTTTTATCACGCAAAGTAGTGTATGTTGGTTTTCCTACTATGACACCTGTCAGTACAGTCATCAGAATAAACAAGTGCTCTTTCTGCAGTATTGTTTCCCAGAGTCAGGATTTCCATTACACATTGGAAGAAAAGCTTCACTTCCATTCTTCCGATTGTGTTTTAATATGCAATTTGACAGAAGACCTGAAAAAAACAGCTGATGAGCAGAGATCTAGGCTTCTTGCACCTACCACACCAGTAATTGTGGGCCTGTTTGCTTATGCCTTATTCATTGTTTTTCTTCATCTTTTATAAAAATGTAGTTCTATGTTATTTCAGAAGCCGTGGCATGTCTGTCCAGAAAGCATACCACAATAAGACCCCATCATTATGTTGATGATAGAAAATAACAGTAAGATTTTTTTCAATAATCAGTCATTTCCTTCTATAAATGTCTCTTCTGGTTTGTTATCAAAGGCAGTTTTGGCTGAAGAGTGAAAAATTTCCACATCCTCTGAAATGAAGTGATGCCCAGGGATTTGAGGTATGGGGTTTAACAGGAGAGTACAACGCTTTGCATTGAGCAATAGAGCAGGAATTATTCCAGCTGAAGAACAGAAGCCTTACAGATACAAAGGGGTCACTCACATGGACCAGCTGAAGTATTCATCTCTTCTGGCCTTCTAAGTTTTGCTGTGCAGTTAGATTATACAGGAGATTTCTTGGTAGATAGTTTCCACCTCATTTCCAGCCATCTTCCCTCTTCTCCTCAGTGGAGTCATGCCTGTCATGGATTTTAGCAGTGAATTGCAAGGACTTGAAATGACGAGCTTCCTTTAGTTGAAATCCAGGCCTTGCTCTTGAGTCCTGTGAAGTTGTTAGGCTGGTCAGCATCTCAGGTTCATTGCTGGGCAGCTGATGTGGAAAGCCTCTGTGGGTACCAGCTTCTTCAGTACTTGTTGACCTCTCAGGAGGTTGTTTGACCATGAATTAAATTGTGATCGGAAGGCAAGATAGCAGCACGGTGCTTTCTATGACCTTGGCTGCTTTGGACCTGGTGTCCCGCCTACTACCAGAGGTGAAGCACCAGCAGTGTTCTCCCATGGGTAGAAGATACGAATGCCTGCTCTTTCTGCACACCTTCCTGCAGCTTAAAATTTGGGGAGGCAGATCCTGTTTGCCTCAAAAATGAGATGCTCTTTTTCTACCTTGGGAAATCTAGTAAATGCTGTGATTGGGGCTGTTTGCTGCAACGCCAGAGGCCTTCTACCCAAATGGCTGATTTTGCAACTTGTGTGTTCAAGATTGTGTGCAGCAACCCTCTGGATATGGTTCCTACCATCTGCCCTTTGAGAGGGATTTGGATATATCGATTGACTACTGGAGCAAATTGTGGCAATGTTAGGGTTTGGGAATTTTTTTTGTTTAGGATTTTAAAAAATGCATTTCAGAGAGGAAGAACCAGTGAGAAAGCTGGAACCAGTGAGAAAGCTGAAACCAGAGGAGAAAACTGGACAGGAAGTATGCAAAGACCAAACACCTCAAGCTACTTACTTCAAAGCATAATGACAGCTACTATGTACGCCATTCAAGGACAAGCTCATATCCTGCATGGCATTTAAACAGGACTGCAAAAAAGGAGGTGGCAGGACTTTGGGTAATGCATCTAAAGTGTCCCATGAAGCAGCCACATTGTCACAGCCCGGAAGAATCACCAGTTTCTATAGGAACGCAGGACAGGGGAAAATCCCTACTATTTTTGTGTTACTTTTTTTGGGTGTTACTCTTCCTTTTTGACAGACCCTGAAAGATAAAATCTGTCAGGCTGAGGTAGAGTTACTACCAGTTGTTACTGACAACTGCATATAAAATGCAACAGACTCAAAATGCCATATGAAAACATGTCTTGAATCTACTTCCAGGCTCTGCCAGTCTGTACAGATGCCAGAGCATTGGAAGTTGCTTGAACGCTTGCTTGTTGGTTGTGGGTGTAGCTCATATATCTCTTTGTGCATCTTACAGTAACAGTAAAGTTCTGGAGTGAAATATTGGATGAGGGTGTTTAGAGCCAAATGAGTGCTGAAAATGGAGATATGCAACACTGGGATTGTGTAAGCATGGTGCCTTTGGCCATGTAGTCTGATCCAAATTTTTGGTAACTGAGGTGGAGGAGGAGAAAGGCCATTAGCAAGGTAGTAATTCAGATATTGATGTGTGCCTGAGGTGATCTGCCAAGGCGTAGCTGAAATTCTGTTGTGGGAATGGTACCGCAGATTCAGATTTGTATCACTGTCCCAGTTCACTGCAGCATGTGAGCAGGCCTCTCTGCAGCATGATAAACTTGGCTTTTCTTGCTGCAGGCTGAGCTGGCGACCCAAAGTTCACAAATCGGTGTCACATCCTTGAGGTTGCCATCTGATTAATTGCTTGCCTGCATTAAGGCTGTTGCTATCACATGTGGTTCAGTATCTTTCTGGAATCTTCCATCCCTAACCTACAACTTTACATCAGGGGTCTGCGAGCTTCAAGCTGGCGTAGTTAACATTTCTTTTAAATTGTGTGGTTTGAGATGGTGAAGTCTATGTGGGCCAGCAGCAGAGGAGCTCTGGATGAGATGGAGAGGGCAGGGGTGGCCAGTGTGAACAGCAGAGCCAGCTGGATAGCGAGTACCTGGCTCTTCCATAGCAAGGCGGCGTTCAAGTCACGGGTTGGGCATGGTGCAGTGCCACCAATGCTTTTGTAATGGAAAATCGGTTCACCACCACGCCTGTATATGTGGTGTGAGTCTTGCATTGGGCAGGAAGAGTGTAACTTTGAAGTTTACACCACAGCAAAGTTAAACTGAGAAACCTACCGATCCCTTGCACTTCGAGTTGCATGTGGTAGTGTGTATGGGAAGCCAACCCACTTGGAAACATCTACCATCCTGTGGTAGCGCTGCCTTTCTGCTAAGGCCATTCAAAGTGGTGTAAACTATGGATAAGCAACTTGATGTGAACTCCCTTAGTATTTTTGTTTAACACTGAAAAATCGTTCAACTTTGAATAGCATTTAAGGATGAGAAGACCTATTGTGATCAGCTATATTTGGCCTCCAGTAGGACAAGCCAAAGAAATGTACTCAATGTTAATTTTGGTACTGAGGCGTATAATTAGCATATTCATCTGTGCCATGTGCTTTTTGTTCAGCCCATTGTGATTTTTGATGTTATGCCATCTTCAGAATGGTTGATCTTTGGTTATTTCTTCTTGATTTGCCTTCTCCTGCAAGAATCACAGCAAACCTGAAATTAAACTAGCCCTCTGAGTGTATGTGTGTGTAAGCATTTTTAAAATGTCTAAATTTAAGTAAAGACTTGATTTACATACTGTTTGAAGTAAATTGCTTGGACCTGGTAATTGCAAATTACCAAAGCATTAGGGGACGCTGTCTTACAAAAATAAAATCAAACTGTTTTATAGCACCAATTAAATGTGATTTTATGATATAGCCTTTAATTATGCCATTGCTCTCTTCCTATCAAAAAAGCAGAGAAAGAAGCAGAATACATTCAGCTAAATGAAGGCAAGAAGAGGGACATAATTTGAAAAGATGTTCAAACACAGATAAAAATTGCCTTTGCAAGATATTACCTTTATTATTTGGTGGCTCATGTGGCCTAAGTGGTTGAAAAGTTGTCCAAAATCCATTATGCCTATTACATAAGAGTACCACACCCAGCATAACCAGTTTTAATGAATAAACAGTGACTCACAAATCGTATACATTATTTGAAGATGTAATATCTCAGGGTGGGATTTATTTTGTCTTGCTTGGAATCTTAAAGTCAGGGAGCTCTGAGCCAGTCTGTGGCTTTCCATTTTTTTAAATGATACCCGATTTCTATGTAGGCTGTAATAGTTACAGCTGTGCTTGATGCCTTGCAGTGGCTATAAACCAGTTGAAAGTCCATGTTGAGAAAAGTCCTCTGTCTCTGTATAAAATCTGGGTTTAAAACAGTACTTGTTTTTGTGACATCAACAAATTCAAAGTGTTGTGCAACTTGGAAAACGTTTCGGTTTCAAGCCACTGGTGTTAAATTGTTCCTTGAGAATACTTCTTAATGACTTAATTATTAGTTATCCTCTAAAAGTCAATATTAATGAAATCTAACTTGGCAGTACCAATGCTTTTATTTTAATGTCAGCAAAGCATGTAGCCATCAAAATGTGTGGGTCGCAAGATCGGTCTGACAGCTCCAGCCTGTATATCAAATCACTGTTGGTTGCCACAGTGGCTACACAAATTACTTAGTCAAAATGCTTCCAGTGTAATGTCCTCTAATGTAATTTTAAAAGGTCTGCAGGTCTAATAGTAGCATTTACAACCTTGTACTCACCTTGGACTCTCTTGTTGTTCAAGGATGGCTTCTAGTTACCTGAGGTCATGCACCTGAAGAGTCTGTGGCAGTGTTTGTTTGGGTTTTTGGTTTTTGTTTGTTTGTTTGTTTTTCCTGTGGAAAAGACCACAAGATGCACCATGAAAACATGATTATGTGCTGCAGTGTGGCACTCTTGTGTTCTGGAGGGGCTAAGCTGAAGTTTAAGGTATTTTCAGTGACACATGTTCCTTGACTTCTTGAGATTAATTTTTGAGGAGTGATCTTAGCAGAAGTTCTAGGATTCTTTTTTTTTTTTTTTAAGGATTTTTAGTGTGAAGATTGTTTGTGGATGTATAAGGCATTGTGGGTTTGGGATGTGCCTAACTCTACATGAAGGAAACATCTCACCATCTACTGCATGTATGACTTACCAGTAAACTGTCTATATTAAACATTTGGACTGTGTAGTCCTGTAGATGTCAGCAACAATTCCAGAATGAAAATAACTTTCAGAGTCTAAGACTGGATTGGAGTTTGAAATATAAGCATAAAACTAGACCCCAGTCATACAGCCCCTGTTACGGTGTGTGACGCAGCAGAGGGTCTAATTTATATTAAGCTAAGGGTTTAATTTTTAACCCATATTCCCTATTGCCTAGGGAATACAAATATTTCTATTTAGACTTTCAGTGCTGTATATTACGTTTTCTTGTTTCCTCAGAATTATTATTGCTGAATGTATCAGCTTTCTATACGAATTTGGAAGTAAAAGGCTGTGTTTTATTTAAGATAAGGATCATTTTCAGATGTTGTGTTTTTAACTGATTTTTGAAAATAATATTGTTAAGATGCAACATCTACTCTTCTGTAAGTCTGTTGTTGTAGGAATATCGTATAAAAAGCAGTTCTCGCAGGGGCATCACTGTCATACTTTGTTGTTGTTAAAAGCTGTTACGTTTTGTTTTCTTTCCCTGGATTTTGAAATTTTTCTTACCTTGAGTTGGTGTGCCATCATTTTTTCTCTCTCATTATTTGTTAAATCCTAGGAAAAAAAACCAAACAACCAAACAAAAAACATTTGGTTTTTGGTTACAAAAATATTTTTGTAACATCTAATTTTGTCCTTAATAGAGAGAGTGAAATTACAAGTTTTGAATTAAAAGCTAACTAATGTAAAAACTAATTACTTAAGCTGTAGGATTTCTGGTGTTTGCATATGTTCCTTTTGCAAATTAGAAAAAAAAATAGGGTGATAATGTAACAGATCCTTAAAGAGCTACATCCTCTCCTTTGCTCTTCTACAGAGCACAGCTCGTTTGTTTCACTACTAATTTCCTTAATTACTGTGGTAACCAGTAGCTTTGGTCTGGATGCACGCAGGTGCCACAATACTCTTAATTGTGTGCCTGAAGTCCTGTGTGGTATTGGGGATGGTCAGGATTTCCAAAGGGAGGTTTGTAATTATGTGGTGACTGAACCTGGTGACCTCTAAGGACAAATAAATGCCCTTCTAGTGTTTGATTTCTACACCCAGCTAGGATAAAACCCTCTCTTGTACTGTTTTAGGAAGATTGACTTCTTGTCTGACTTGTATGTGAGTTACTAATCTGGGTGTTTATAAAAAATCTGTCAAATTTGATCCCTTCAAGGGACATGGGCAAAAGGGGATCTAGTAGGAAGAATCGAATTGAGTTTAGACTTCAAGGTGCTGCTTTAATGGTTGGAGATGGAGGGAGTTAATGGCAGAAACAAATCTTATTTTGTGGAAAACAACTTTGCTGAAAACCTGTAGGTGATGCTTTTGGCGTTGGGTATCTCACGTCCTTTATAAGACATTGGTTTTGTTTGCTGCTTTTCACTCTGAGTATAAAAAGCAGTCCCATTAGTACAGTCCTGCTGCTTGCCAAGTGGTGGGAATTGAGGCGCACGTGCTAATGCAGACTTGCTGGGGTGGTTCTTTAGTCACGCTGCCTTAGGTGCAAGTGGCAGGAAGAAAAAAAACCACATTAAAATGCTTTCTGTTGGATATCATGAGTATACACGCTGTAAAATGAAGCAGGAAATAAAAGACTCTCTGTTTTGCGTTTCTGTTTGAAATTTATTTTATGCTTTTCAGTGTGGCTGCTACTGCTTTAGAAAATAATAAGTATTCCCATAGAATTCAGCTGAAGATTGGTTTACACTAGAGGAAATTATTTGAAGATGTTGGATCTGACTTCTTTTGAGGCATAAAGAACTGTTTTTAAAAATTTATTTCTTTTGAAATTAGTATAAGAAAAGAGCAGCATGAACAAGTGTTGAATTGGAAAGTGGGATTTATTTTTTTTAGTGCTATTTAGATACTCTTGCTAGTCCTGATTTTGTTTGTGTGTCCAATTGACTCTGAATTCTTATTTTTATAGACAGTTACTGGGAAGAGCTTTGGAACCAAAGACTTTCGAGCAGCTCTAGAAAATGGAGTCCTATTGTGCGAGTGAGTATTGACTTATGTATATAAAAGTCCCTCAGGTTAACATCAATTGGCCTCTTTCCTTGGTGGCTTCTGAAATTTTTTTGGTAGTAAGTAATTTTTAAATATTTTTTTAATATATACCTCTTATTTGCTATGGAAATGAAGAACAGCTTTCAGACATCCTCTTAGATCTGCATGCTCACATGTTGTCCCACACACTTGGTGTATTACTGAGCAGATAGTGCTGATCCTTTGGCCAGTTGTTTGGTTTTATTGGTTATAATACTCTTGGTATTCCTGGGCTTTCTCTTCAGTTTGTGTGAAGTGGTGTGACCATGGCTGGAATCAAAGCATTCAGTTACCCCTATAAACACCGTTGGTTTTTGGGTTTAGGTTTTTGTTCTTTGTCCCCAAACCCTCATAAGAAATTGTTGTAAACTCCATGTGCTGGTTGTTCTCTAAACTAACTATTCCTACAAGAGAACTTTACATACAGAAAAGTTTTATTTTAAAAAGTATTACGTTTCAGATGTGACCTTTATAAAATTGGAAATTAAAGATAACAGGCAGGCGTTTGATTTCGTGTGTCTGTTGCTCACTAACACTGCTCTTACAGTTACGTCCAAGTATCTCAATTCTATAGAGCCTATTGGATGTCATTTGACATACTTTATATAAACATAACTTAAAAAAACCCAACCAAACAAGCTAAAAAACCTCAAAAAAACCACACAAAACACTTTAGGATTATAAAAGTAAATGGACTTGGTCTCAGCATAATGTAGAAATATGTTGTCATGTGTGTGCACATGCCATCCAGGTTTCAGTACTGGACTGACTTTGTTATTGCGTTCAACAACAAACTCTGACCTCAGCTTTTTTTGGAGTGCTTTCTGTAAAAAGCTTCCTTGTGCTTAACTATTATAGGCTTGGCATTAATGGAACTTGTCTGGTTTCGTTGCTAGACTGAGTCAGAGGTGTAAAATGTCCACTTGTCAGGTCTCTTCCACATACCTTGTAATTGGTTTTGTACTTACTGGAACAGGTTTCCAGGACTGGAAGCGGTGCTAATCCCTTAGTATTTTAAGGAACGGCAGGTGTAAATGTCATTAGAATGTCAGTAAGGCAGAAATCTCATTGAAGGACTAGCTGGGACATTTAAAAAACTATTTCAGAGCCACCCTTAAATCAGTTCAGCCAGAAAATACTTCTAAAAGTACAGTTCTCTAAATGTTTGGGTTTGGTTTTTTTTTTTACTATATATCAAATATATCAAAGCAAATGCAAAAAGGCAACGTTCCTGCATTTTTCCCTTCTGTGAATATTACTGTGTTTTCTGTCCTTGCCTCTATTTTTCTCTTTGGGCCCCTTGCCCATCCAGTCTATCTTGCTAGTTGCTTCTGCAGTTATCTTTGTGATGTGAGGGAGTTGGTTAATTTTGGAAATTTGAATGGTGGTGTAGAGATTGACACGGCATTTTCATTACTTATTTAATCGAATGTTAACTAGACTGAATGTGGTGACAAAAGTAGTTTATGCTTTTAATAAGAAGGTATTTCTTCACGTATGAATTCAGTGGGATATGTGTATTGTATTCAGCTGTAACTTTTAAACAGCATCTTTAAGAACTGGCAGTGAACTGAGATATTCTAATCCTCTGATATCTTCATTGTTGACGCTTATTTGGCGAAAGAATATATGCCTCCATCTGCCAAATGCAAATCAGTTAAATTTATCTGTAATTAATAACCATATGCAAGAAAAACATCCTGTAATTTCTTCAGCTGAGCAGCTTGCCTTAGGAGGCACGCAACTTTCTTTAAAGCAAAAGATGCCTCATTATGTTGTACTAAATCATATAGTTGTCCTTCTGTGTCATAATTTTAACCTTGACATACTTGATGTGCAAGGAGAAGTGATTTTCCTAGAAATTCTGTGGAAATAGAAGAGAGCAAGATGGGGAAAGGCTTTCAGGTATCCAGTTTTCACCAAAGTCAATAGAGTGAAAGATCCTAAATAGTAGAGACAAACTAGACCTGACATTGCCTGTTTCCTTGGGTCGCCTGGGACGTGGCTAGTTTAATGTCCACAGATATATTATTTCTGGAGATGGTATATTTGACTTAAATTATAGCAGATAAGACCTGTACTTGCACCTTGTATTTCTATAGCAGTCTAGTTGGTTTATCTGGCCAGCTTAATGACCGAGTGTGCGTCTTGACTGGCTGATCAGTAGTTGACAAAATAAAGTGTTTTACATTTTACCATATCTCCTGTGTAAATGTTACAGGAAGGATGTCACTGAAGTTTTACCAATCACATATTAGTTCATGTTCTGAAGTACAGTAAAGCAAATAAAAATTTGGAAAATTAAAAATAAAATTAGGGCTCAACAAATCACTGTTTTTTTGTGGAACAGTTACCGAATGTATTTTGTTCACTGATAAAGTGATGCAGGTGTGAAATCTCAGGACCTGCAGCTGTTATTTCTTCTTCTTCAGGCACTTAGAAATCTAGTCTCCATTCCAATGTGTGTAGGTAAACTCTGTACTTTTTGTTTATTTTCCAAATACATTTGCTGCTTGAGCAAAAAGCATCTTTTCCTGCTTTGTATTAAAGTCCAGGTCCTCACTCTTCATTGACATAGGTAGATCACAAAACTTTACTGATGCTTTGTGGGGTAAAGGATCTGGCCAGACAAGCAGCAACAAGAAGAGGGAGCAAGTCCAAAATCCTCAAAGGTAAATAGGCAGATGAAGTCTACAAGGGTGTCCTCAGGTCCTCATTCTCAGATCCTGTGACCTAGCATGTTAATTCAGTGAACCACAGTATTTCCCTGCCTCTGTGACTGAAAACCTGGGTATGAAGATGCATGGAATCCTGTGCAGGACAAGCTGTGCATTTGGACTTGTGTATTCAGCAGTGATGCATTCGTCTGTCCTGTCTTCTTGGTTTAATTATGAATTTTATATTTGTTGTATGCATCATACTGGGCTTGATAGCATTATGAAAACTGAGTCGATTTCATACACTTACAGGAATGTCAGTGCTTTCACAATGAACACTGAAAATTAATATTCTGATATATTTTTTACTTCATCTGCATCAGAATATGTGAATAAAATCTTTAAATGGGAAATTTGAGACTGATTAACATTCTGCCTACACACACCCAGGCGTTTTTTTTTTCTTTTCTTCTTTCTTCCTCACTTTGCCATTCTCAGCAACCTTGTGTGTGTGTGTGTGTGTGTGTGTGTGTGTGACTTGTCCCATTTTTGCTTCCCCAATCTGTTGCTTGTCGCTTCTTGGAAAACTGATTCTAAAAAATTTGGATGGGTGTGTCTACAGGTTCACATTTACTTGGTTCAAGTCATATAAGTTAGGACTATATGCGAAAGATTTCTTGATAAGCATTAATACTCATGCTTAAATAAAGTTATATAACAGAAAATAATGTGATTTCTTTTTAGTTTGATTAACAAGATCAAACCCGGCATCGTTAAGAAGATCAATCGTCTGTCAACTCCAATAGCTGGCTTGGTAAGTAATGATATACAAACCTTACATGTGGGCTATGACTCCAAGTGCTTGACCTTGATGAGTGCACTATTGCCTGTTATTCTTACATGGTCTTGCTACAAGACCTAAGTTTTCAATGTTTTAGCTCAATTTCCATTTTTATTTGAAATTATACCACTTATACATTGTCTTGGACCACAAAGGTTACGTGTTCAGTGATTTAGATCTGTAACTTTAATCAGTTTGTCACTGCATGAAGCTTCATCATCCCCAGATGTATCAAGCACTGATGGCTCCTGTGCACAAACCTGTGTAGTGTTACTTGTCTTTATTGAAAGGCCACCGTCCTATTTTATATTTACAAACCATTTCAGATGTCCCTCTATTAGGGAAGGGGCAGACTAAGAAATGCTCTGTGTAGCCCAGGTATTTTTAGAATCTGCTTCTCCCCACCCACAGCAAAGCTTAGGCTGCATTAAAATAACTCCCAGTGGTGCAAAGATCTCTTTTCAGGCTTCAGCTGAGGGATTTGTCAATGTTTCAGCTGTAAATCGTGTTATCTGTAATAAAACCAAACAAACGTGTAAACTTTTTCACAGGAAATCTAAAATTTTTTTCTGTATGCTGTTTGACAAATTTGCTGGTCAGACTGTAGGATAAATTCTGTAGCCATTTAGCATCAGAAACCCTTTTCTGGGTAAATGAATTCAAAGATGTGGGGGTTTTTTCCCAGCAAAATAGCTGCTTTGGCTATGTGTGTCACCAGGGTACCTAGGCCACTTACTCCTGTCACCAGAACTGCTGGTCTCATTTTAAAAGGCTTGAGGTGAACAGGATGATTCCTGTAACAAATAAAGATCCCACCTTATGATAAACATGCAATCTCAACATCAGGGAAAGTTACCTGATTTATTAATAGGAGTAGAATGTGAACCATCTGATGAATGTGATACTTGTATTTATATGTTTTAATGGGATGAGCCAACAAAACATCTCTGCTGGTCAACTATGTAACTTGTTAGAGAAGAAGTGTAGTGCATTTGGCCAGAGGTCATGAGATTGGGTTAACTTGCCATATATTTTTGCACAGAGAATGTGCTTTTCCACATCAAATGAATGTAGAAAGTATTAGTTGCCTTTGTCCCAGAAAAGCTCAGGTTATTAGGCCTGCAAATAATGAGTGCTGCACATTCTTCTCCCGTGAGGCATCCAAAAAAGAATTCAAATGAAACCAAAATAATTCTGAGGGCAGCAGCACAGTTATTCTATCAGCAGTCTGACTGCCTGAATGGCCTCTGAAGTAGCCAGTTGATCCAAACCAGAAAACCGTAGGCTAGATTTTGTTTTTGTGGTGACTTAAATGTAGTCTTGAATCATAACGGTGTAAGAACTCTTGTTTATACATGCATTTTTTCATTTGTTTCAGATGCAAAAATTCAGAGTATTCACTAGGTGTGTAGTTTATATCTTATTTGTAGTATATTATTGGTCCTTCAAGTTGTTTCTAGTTCCTACAAGTCTTCTAAAAATAAGGGAAAGGTAAGTGATTCTCATTAACCAAGATCATGCAGTGGTATTGTTGTTAAAATACCACTTGAAGATAGTCATTGAGAGAGCTGATGTTTTGTGTTAACCCATGGAAAATGTTTTATATAAAACCTTCTTCAGTTTCAGAAGATGGTGATTATGAGGGCAATAATTGAGAGGGTTTCAGAAAACGGTGCTTATGATGGGAATGGTGGAAGGGGAGATGTATTTTTCCAGACTTTAGAGGAATGTGCTCACTTACCCAAGCTTTGAAGAGCACAGCTTTCATCCTGGTGTAGAAAACTCAAACTAAAAACAACGGGATTGTGCATTTATAGAAAAGCAAGCGTTGGTACAACATGGGCTTGGGATACTGTGGCTGATGAACCATAGGACTCGGACATAAAAAGAGTTTTCTAAGAGATTAGCTGGTAGGCTTGCTTGCCATAATCTGGAAATATTTTCATTGCTTGTAAGCTGCTTATCCCACAGATCTGGTTCTGGATAGTATTTTGTGTGGCTTCATATATATATATACACATACTACTATGGCTCTCACTCCTGCTGTTCTCAGTGTCTTTCAGACTTACATTAATTGCTCTCTGCAAAGCCTTTATGAGATTTAGAAATTACTACTGGTATGGGGACTTTTTGTTTTAATTTAGGGGTTTTTTTTGTTTAAAAACAGATGGAAATTCAAGAGATGGGAAAAAATCCTACAGGATGAACAGATGCCACAACTTGAATTTAGGTCTTGACTCATGTCCTTGAGTCCATTTCCAAAGCTTTTTACACATTCATCATTGGACAACTAGTATCCATTTCTATCCTGGCTTTTCTGATTAAAAGGAAACAAAAACCTGTGTTCTTGACAGTTTTGTTGAGGTCTGATTATCAGAAAGAAACAAATGCTTTAAAAGATGTCTTATTCGGTGGTGTGCGATTTTTTTTCCCCTCTTTTCTTTCTCTCCAGGAATTTCCTCAGGTTTGGTTGTATTCTACAGGGAGTTACTATATTTGTTTTCCATATAAGCGTATTTTTAAGCTTTGTGTTCACTTCAAATACTGGGCAGTTTCTTTTTTTCAGCGGTGCAAAAGTACAGTGCTGAACAGGCACCGTCAGTTGAATCTCCAGAAGGGTTTCGTTATATTGTTTCTTTGACTCCATGGTTATACTGAAAACTAATTTCTTGAGTAAAAGAGGAAGTGAAAGTTTAGATGTATAATGAAACATTCTGTTTTATATGGAATATTGTGTGCTATGCTTTTTTGTATTGTGTTAAGGTGAAGTGCCTTGTTTGGTTTTTTTAAATGAATTTAGTGCATTATTAATTTGTTATTTCATATTTACTTTTATGGAACCTTAATTATAATAAAACCTGATAGGGGCTTTATAGTAGCAGGATCACCTAAATTCCAAGCACATTTTAGACAGCTGA
Organism: Mesitornis unicolor; assembly: GCF_000695765.1. Taxonomy (NCBI): domain Eukaryota; kingdom Metazoa; phylum Chordata; class Aves; order Mesitornithiformes; family Mesitornithidae; genus Mesitornis; species Mesitornis unicolor. The sequence goes on from NW_010199155.1 coordinate 40,915, forward strand.
AAATAAGCCTTAGCTTTCAACTTCAGTTTGATTAGACTGCTGTCTAGCAGTTTTGGGTGTGGATCACAGTGGTTCGGGTGTAATCATGGTGGAATGGAAAAATAAATACATGTGATGATGATTAAATACTGAAATGAAACTTGGCATTCAGCTTGGCAAAAAAATGCTGAAATAGTACCAAGCAAACTTGAAAAAATTGATGAAACTTACTTGACCTCCATGTAGCAGCTTGCTGCTGGAACCCCACTGCTCTGTTTCTTTTGAGGGATGCGCCTCCCCTGGTTTGGGTGAGATCTAGCCATCGTTCTAGCCATGTTTATTCATTTATGTTCCAGTGTGGAAAACTGGACTGCTTCACTGAGAGGAAGAGAAGTAGTCAGTGGTCAAAGACATGTCCATGTGGCTCTTGACGTGGTTTCCCAAGCAATGGGGCTTTTGGTGTCTGCAGGATGCAAAGGATCTTCAAGATCTCTTCCAACCTAAACCATTCTATGATTCTGTGACTAAGCCCAGCAGTAGTCACAGAAAGATGCCACTTGCTGAAAGTTGATTTTTAACAGTGCACAACAGGTTTTGGAGACAGTGGTGTCCCCATAGGTTTCCCAAAGGCTGTCGGTTCATTTGCTTTAATTTTGGCTATTTTTTAAAATGCTGGTTTTTTGAAACTTTTGCACTTAAATAGCTTTTGGAAAACGGAAACTTAATTTCTGCTTATCTTTCAAGCTGTCTAAAATACACAGTTTGTGTAAAGAACAGTGCATATATTTTTCCTAGTAAATCAGAGCAAGCAAGGAAACCCACACAGAGCAGCAGTTCCTGAAACCCTCTGACATTTCTAGGGGGCGTGGTAAGGGTAACCAAAAGGTCAGAGGATTGTGGGAGCTGGGATTTCATGATACACGGTAGTGAAAGTGCAGTCTGCCTTAAAAATCTGCTTTTTCTGGTCCATAATTATGTGAAACAGAGTTGGGATTTAAAGTAAATGACTCGAACTGATAGATCTTCCTGTGTTCAGACCCTGCAAAATTATTTTGCTTAGAGTTCTCAGAGGGTGGGGATGGTGGAAATAAAATGAATGCTTAGCAAAAGCGAACCCAAAGATAACCTGGTTCTTCATAAGTGTGGGCTTTTCAGCTTGAATCCCAGCTTGTGAGATGGTTTGGATATAATCATGCAGTGGGAGGACTTTTTGGGCTGACAGCATATTTTCCAACAAGGCCCTGTGGAGCATTTTGGGGTGCATCTCTGGCTGCAGTGCCCATGTTCCCCAGAAACCTCAAGTTTCCAACTCAATTGGCTGAAGACGGGGAGATTTGTGAACCAGGATGGAAGTCGTAAGACATCACGAGACAGTGGGAAGATGAATGAGCTTTGTATAGCATATGCAAGCTCGACATATCTGTCAGAATAATACATTGCTCATTGCTCAGGATAAATAACTGTGCTCTGGAGCAAGGCAAAATTTTAGTTAAAGTAAGTTTCCAGCTGAGACCAGGTGGTGAAGCAAATTCAGAGTTCAAGTCAATATCTCCTTTGGGAAGTGGTAGCTAATGGGAACCTTGCCTTGCAAAGCACTGATTTGGTTGTTCAAGATCATTTATCTTTCCTTGCAGCTTGTGCGAGTAAGATGGAAGTGCAAGGCTTTGCTCTGCGGTTGAGAAGTGCTTCATCACATCAGAGGCAATGAGAGCTGTGGCCAAACCACAGGGCAGACTAGAAAGCTATTGGATTTTTCAAATTGGAAATGAAATGCTATTAATGCTTTTTTTAAAACTTAGTCTTTCATTTCAAATGAGTAGAGATGTTGCTAACTCTGACTCTCTCAATGTGAATGCTGCATGAATATTAGACATCAAATGTCATCTTCATGAAGTTCTTCAGCTTTGGCAGGGGTTTTTTTTGGTGAAGTTTTGTTTCCCTTTCACAGGAGAGAGTAAAACTCTATCTCTCTATGCAATCCCAGGTTTGAACATGTGCATCTAAAATACTGTAGAGTGGGAATTTTTTTGCTATAATGAGGAATCAGAGTTCCTTTAGAATGAAGAGTGTCTTGATAGTTTTCTAGGCAGAATTTTTCAAACACTTATTTTCCTTGTTCTCCACGGCCCAACATGCCCTTCTGACAATTCTACTGAAACTTTCCCTCTCTTTAATTCACGCTAATATAGCACTGCTACATTCTATAATTTACTTATTTAATGTATCTATAGTATTAATTCTACTTGCACCAAGACAACCACCTCATACAGTGGAGGAGAGCAACTTTGTTATGGAAATCATCAGCATGTTCCTATACCAGGAAAGTAGTGAATAATAAAGGTAAGAAGGAAAAAAATATGAAAGAAAGCTATATCAAAATAAAAAGGGAGATAGAGACGGGTGCAGAAGATAAAAATGCTGCCATTTAAAAATATTTTTCTGAGCCTTTGTGCCTAACACTTTGCAAACCATGGAACCACCCTGGTACTTCCTTATCTCTTGTCATCAAGTAGACCTGACTAAAATTTCCTTTTCTGTGGCAAAGTTTTCCTGAAAGGGATTTTGTGTGTCTGTGTGTGTGTGTGTGTGTGTGTGTGTGTGTGTGTGTGTGTGTTGCAGAGGAATGGCATGCAGATGGCATTTTGACTTTATAGGACACTTTTAAAACAATTCTTCCGGTAAAATCTACACTTGCAAAGTGGAGATTATTTCATTATATGTTTTATTTAGGACTTGGATACAAAGCTCCTTCTCTACTTTACTTAGAATCAAATTACTTATGTTTTCCAGTTAACTTTAAAAATCTGATGGTAATAAGAGATGTTTTGTTTTATTTTTTTTTAAATCCTTTTTTCCAAAACAGCTCTACTTCCAAAGTTAATTTGTTCATGCTGAAAATTCTGACTATTTATTTTCTCCTGCTGTTCACCTCCTTGTGTTTAGTGTAGCCTTTATACCAGTACATGCTTTCTATCATCTTGCATTTGGTGGCTTTTTTAAAAATTATTTGAATTTTTAAATATTAAACTCCTATTCTGTAAATTTGACTAGTGTGGGCTACATTAGTAGTATTAATAGAAGCTTGTCTGGTATGAGAAAATGAGTGTAAGAGAACTTCTTTCTGTTCTCCGTGAGGAAGGGCAAACACACAAACACATGAACTAGGTTACATGAAAGCTACTGTTGTTTACTTTGCTTTGCTGCCAAACACCAAAAAATAAAGACTCAAACCCAGATGAAATTGCTGGTCATGTAGCAACTAACAGTGTTCAAAAAATATCATAAGAAATAGCCACATAAATTTTGGTCGAGAGCTGACTAATGAGCTGATAACCATGTGACGTGATCTGTTTCCTTCTCTGATATGGCTTTTCCAGTGATGAGGGAGTAATACTGAGTGATGTGGAGCACTACTTTTTTTCCTGAAGCTTTAAGTCACCTTTTTGATGAGTACCAGAACACATTGGGGCTGACACGGTGGCTGTGGGCTCTGCCTTGAGCCTTGCCTCCATTGCCCTCTGTTTTTTGGGATTTTGGTTTGCCTGTGACCTGTAAATTGAGAGTACAGGACTTCACACTGCTGCAAAGAGTGAAGTTGCATAAGTCCCATTTGATGTCTTTCACCTGGAAGCTGATTAGTCTGATACTGTCTTTCGTAAGGCATGGCACAAGATGATGCACGTCTTTTTCCGAAAAGTTGATAATTTCAATGCGTAAACAAAGTTAGAGAGACATAACCCATTTTTGGATGAATACGCTCAGCAAGTTGTTGGGGAATTCATAAGACAAGTTTTTTAAGAGATTTCTAGTTACTTGGCGTAGTCTTTGCATGCACAATTTTTGTTTTTCAGGAGCATTTAGTGTTTCTTAGGACTTTTATTCTGAACTTCAACATGTCTAAAAGGTAAGAGGAGTGGGGAGAAAGTGAAAGTGAATAGGATCTGACAGAAGTTGTGCCCTTCATCCAAAATGTGCTCTTCTCTATAAGACAGCCTATACATTTCATGCAGGCTCAGGAGCACTTCAGATGACAGAGGTGAGGTCAGGTTCCTCTTTATAATAGTAGTTATCCACCTCTTTTCATTCAATATCCCTTTTTATGCTGCAGGTTACAAAACTTCCCAAAGGTGTTATTTTCCTTTTTCTTGCAGGAAGTAAGAGAGATTTTTCAAAAAATAAATGGTAATCTCTGTGAGGATAGCGTAACTCTAAGTAATCATATTTTACTATACTTAAAAAAACAAACAAGCAGTTTGAGACACCATGTTCTCTGTGGTTTTGGTTTTCTTCTTTTTTCCTCTTTTTTTTTTTTTTTCCCCAGATACTTCAGCCTGTTACCATACTTAGCTTGAAACCTGTCTGCTCTGGCAAGTAGTACAGTTTTATTAAATACTGAAAAACCTTTTAATGTGTAGTGGTACATTTACTGCATTATTTTAAGTATATGCAGCAGTATCTTTAGATTTTAAGAAGTGCTTAAACCAGAGGAGGACTTCTACGTGACTGTTACCAAGCAGGTGGCTGGGATACACCTTTAGTTTCTTGTTGTGTTCTGACAAGTAAAATTACATGGGAGGGGAAACTTTTTCTTTGATCAGTAGTCCAGCTGAAGTGCTCAAACAAGTTTCCTGGACATAAAAGAATTTATATTAGTCTGAGAAAATATCTTTTCACCTGGGAAGTGACGCAGCATGGTACTTTAAATGTAACCATCAAACTACGTGTTAAATTTCTTACTTAATGAATTTTAGTGAGATTTTGTCAGTGCTACCAAAAATGCAATTGGAAATTACCATGTGTGTTTTCTTTGTAAAATTCAGAAGTTTCAGTTGCCATTACTTCAAACTCCTAAGCAATATTGCTTCAAATTTGGGAGAATGATGGGGACATTAACTGGGGGATGAAATTTCCAATTAAAAAAAAAAAAAGGAATGTATGAGTTTTTCTTGGTCTTTGTAAATTGATGATGCATTTTTGAAACCTGATCACTATGCTTAAGAATTTAAGAGAAGTCTTACCTCTTATATAAAAGTTTTTTAAAATGTTCGATATCGGAGTACTTCACAAAGAGATCTTTACCATGGTTTCAGTTCAAAGAGAGCAAAGCCTGGGCAGAGGAGTTTTAGTGGCTTTCCTTAGATCAACCAGTAAGTTAGAGTAAGGAAGGGATGAAACTTTGGCTCTCAGTCCAATTCTCTCATAGACTATAATGTGAACCAAAAAAAAAAAAGGGGGAAGGCTGACCTGAGTTCTGAGAACCCAAAACTATAAATTAACAAGTGTCAGGAGTGATGCAAGTCCCTATAGGAATGTATGCGGGACTGTAAATCACTTCTGGTACTCCTTCTGTTGTCTTATGGGAAAGAGGAATGTGACTTGTATGGGAATACCTCTGCCAGACAATTAAGAAAAGAGGGTTGTGTGCTAGAAAGGAAGTTTGGTTATTAATAGTTAGAAATGGCATTGTTCTGGACTCTTTCAATGCCTGATAGTGGGAGTATGTAATCTCAGCAGCGGTTTACTGATGTTTTGTGCCCTTCTGCTTGAAAACATACGGTGCATTTCAGCCTTAGCTTTGAATTTCCTTTAATTGTTTTATGTGGCTCCCTCAACACTTTGAAATGTAGGGTGTGGGGAAAGGGGAGGTTGATGAAAACTCTTTGTGACATTTTTAGTCGCTGCTCAAGACTTCGATTAAGCAGAATTAAACCCAGATGCTGGATTGAACTGACAAGTTTTGGGTGGGTGATGATGAAGTGAAATGTATTTAGGAGATGTAAGTGAGGAGGAATTATATGGCTGTGGACCCCAAGGAATGGTGGTTCAACTAGTTGCCCTTGCCTTTTGTCAGGAGACAGTAAGTGCTAAGCCTGTTGGTTGATCTCTGTGAATCAAAAGTAGTATTTTGGGGATGCTTGAAATAGAATGTGTTGGGTTGGAAGGGACCTTTAAAGATCATCTGGTCCAATCCCCCTACAGTGAGCAGGGACAATGTTACCGAATCAGGTTGCTCAGAGCCCCATCAAGCCTGACCTTGAATATCTCCAGGGATGGGGCCTCCACCACCTCTCTGGGCAATCTGTTCCAGTGATATACCAGATGAGATAATATCTTCCAAATGGATGCTACAGTGTGTTACTGAGATGAGATGTCAAAATGCTAATTAATTAATTGAAAAATTATTGTAAACTAACTGTAAAGTAATATGGTTGGCAGCAAGAACTTTCTAACATGAAAATTTTTTATCCCTCTTCCGGCTCTAAACCAAAGCTCTGAAAAAGCGTGACCCTTTTTGCCTTAACTTGCCAGCACTAAACAAAATACGTAAATGTGGTTGCCAAATGAACAGCAAAAAATTTCCATTTATCAACTCAATCAGCTGTAGTCTGCGGTATACGCTGTCATTTGTATGCTGTTTTCATTTCCTTAAATAACTGATGACTGTTTCTGTGTTTGTCAAGAAACATTCCTTCCTAACTGGAAAAAAAATATCAACCACATAGAAAAGGTACACACCTTAAATCATACTTGTGACATTTATAGTCTGAGTTCTCCTGCCTTTGCCAAGGAAGAGCACTTTTGAGATTTCTTGCAGAAATTGGTGTTTATCTGTGTTAGATCTTCATAAGCTGGACACAACAGTGCTTTTCTTTCTGGCTCAAGTATTTATTAATGTGCGGTGCTTAAAATTCATGTCCAACGAAAGTAGATGTTAATTGCAGCATTGATATATATATATTTTTAATTATTTTTTTTTTCCTGGGGTATCAGTGCTGGAGCTGCACAGCTATGCTGCTTGCTCTTCTGTTCGGTACAAAATCCTCATACCACATCTTTTAACGCCTGTCTGAACACCTCCACGCCTGTGTGCCTATGCTGAATCACCCTCCTCCGGTGATGTATGTAAAAGAGCTATTAAATACAATGCCAACACCAAACACTGCCGAATGCAGGGTGCCGAGCTGAAGGAAGCAAAGTTAGAGGGAACTTCCAAATTGTCTTTTTAGGAAGAATGAAATACTAAACCATAGCCTAAAAATCAGGGACTATGGAAATTGAGGATCTGAGGAAACCTGCTCTGTTTCAAGCCCTGTACAGAGGGGCTGAATTTCATCTGTATGAAATTGTTAACCTGCATGAGCAAAACAGAAAAAATTGTGTATACGGATAAAAAAAAAAAAAAGGCGGAAGGGAGCAAGTTCTGCCAAAATTTTGTGTTTCAAGAACAAGAGGTATTTACTTCTTTTATTACTCATTAGGCTTCAGGGGAGTTTCACCTTTAAGTGGATTACTGTCATTCCAGTTCTGTGTAGTGGATTGACTTGGCGCTGGAGTATTTTACACAGTTCTCTTGTAAAGTCTGTTTTGTATAAACTGTACGGGGTGAAAAGCACATCACTTGATTTTTTTATTTTATTTCTTTTTTCATTGATTTTGACTGGAATGCAAGTAACTGGTGGGAAAGTTAAGTCTTGTCTAAACACAGAAATAGCCTGGAATGGTTATTCCATGCTGCCTTTCTAAGACTATACTTTCTTTACAGTAAGAATGCCTGTGAGCGGGCAGGTTAAATTCCCTTTTTCTTGTCCAAAATGGGCTGAAGCTGGTCAAGAGAGCTCTCTGTATTTCACAACAAGGCACGTCTGCCTGGGGTGCCCACATGCTGTACTTTTGCCCTTCTCCTTTCCAGTTGGCCTTATTTGGTAGCACTGACATCCCAGAAACATACCTGCAGTTTACAACTTGATATTCACTCTCTCTTATCACTAAAAGGTTCACTTGGTACACGTTGTTGCTGCAATTTAGGGCTGTAATGTCATACCAAAGGTTATGCTGTAGCATAACTGTGGGCATGGAAGGGATTTTAAGTCACTGGGGACAGTTGGTCCCTTCCTGTGTCAAGCAGCTTGAAAACTGTCAACTTGGAAGTTCTGCTTTGAAAAAAAAGACATTAATTTTTGTTGTGTGTTTTCCTTAATCCCATTATTCCTGTTGGAAAGAAACTGTGGAGCTCAGCACTGCAAGAGGTAGCAGGCAGTGAGGTGAGCTGGGCAGAGGGTTCTTCTGTTGGCCATTACAAATGGCAGTGGGCAGTGCCAGCAGCTGAGGAGCAAAACCCTTCCCTGCGGATGATCCTCCAGCACACACCTCAGTCTTACAGAGCTCTGTGACCAGCTGCAGTCACCATAGGTAGAGTTGGGGTTTGGGGGATGGATGGGTCTTTTTGTCCAAAACCAAAATGCTTTTTAGAATAATAGAATCATGGAATCATAAAAGGATTTAGGTTGGAAGGGACCTTAAAGCTCATCCAGTCCAACCTTCCGCCATGGGCGGGGACACCTCCCACCAGACCAGGTTGCCCGAAGCCCTGTCCAACCTGGCCTTGAACACTTCCAGGGAGGGAGTATAAGATACTTCTTATCTAAGGCTGCTTCAGAATGTTAGTTGAACTTCTGGTGAAACCTGTGAATTGCAGTGGTGAGGAGGAATATTCCTCTTCCTGGCTATGATTTACAATTATTGTTCCTGGGGGCACCAAGGTGATATGAGAGTTTATGCAGAAAGTTTAATTCCTGCATCCTGGCAGTAGGAGCACCTGCTTTTTGAGAGGAGGGCTGGAAGTGAGTCTTTGAGGAGTTGGTGTCTGTAGCTGTGTGTAGAGCCGGGACCGGCAATCCTTGTGTCAAGGATTACAGTAATTTATTATTTTAAACAATGTGGAAAAAACAATGAAGGGCACACAGAGGGGAGTGGCAAAGCAATTAGCACCGTTTCTGATCTTTGGCCAATGCAGTGGTCCATGCATGCTGTCATAGGCAGGATGATTTACCAAACAGAAGCCTTGAGGTCACTCTAAGTCAAATTATGCCTGCAAGATGATTGTTTTAATTACTATTTTTAGGTTTGGGCCCAAAAAGGGAGGAAAAAAGTAACTCTAGCTACTCACTCCTCTCTTTGGTTCAAGGTCAAACCCGTTAGCAGCCTTCAAAGAAATAGGGAGAGGTGTAGGGGCCGGGATCGCAGCCCGCTGATGGGATGAGTGGGTGACAGGCACTGAGCATCCCAATGTGCAAGGCCAAGGTGGTAATTGGGAGTTCCTGGCTCCCAGGCCTGTGGTCAAACCGCAAGGCCCCGTTCCCTGCTCTCCCCCCTCACCCCTTCTGCCCGGAGCCAAAGGTAATAACCGAAACGTACCTCGGCGGAAGAGCAAGTTACCCAACTTGTTCAACAAGATCCTGCTGTAGGTTTCTTCCCTTACCCCACCTCCGAATATAAACAGTGTGTAGCTGTGCAATATCACTGCTGCAGAATGCAGCTCCAAATTCTGTATTGAACTGATTTGAGCCAGCTTTAGTGGTCCTAGAGCTGAGTCTAGGTAAACCTTTTTCTACTTTGAAAATATACCTTATTTTTTTGTAATGGGAAACAGGCCCTTACTTAAGGGACTGCAGGTGCCATTACAGAACACTTATTGTGAATGCAGAGCTGAATGAGACACAGTGTAAGCTTTCAAGATGACTCAAAATGTCTTCATAAATGTAGTACTAAGATCATATTTAACAGGCATGTTTCTATTCAAATGATTTTCAGAATTCTGTAGCCAAAATATGCCTCTGTCTCTTTCTAAAATGTCAAAAGTTTTTGAGATTTTGTTGCTAGGTACTGACTGGTTTTTTTTTCCTTTTTTTTCTTTTTGGAAGCCTGGAAACTGAAAACAACTTCTGGCACCAAGTCACGGTCTGGATGATGCTGTAATACTTGAACACAAATATGCTTCATGGTCCTGTAAGCATAGGGTGCCATTATGAAATTCTGTTCCCATCCTTCCCCTTTATAGTCTGCAAAAAAATTCCCAAATTCTCCAACAAAAAAAACCCCAACAGAACAGTAGAAGCGCAAAGGCTTTAATTGTAATAGCGGCTATTTGTATAAGAGTAGGAGACAACCTGGAGGACCGTCTTCGTGTACTGGCCGATGATGCCAGGAGAAACCAAAAAACACCATGTTAATTAAATTGTTTTTCTCCCAGATGCCAAGTGAATTGAAAGATGTGCCATAACTTGTATGCCTACCAGGTCTCACTGTGTTTCGGTGTGTGCATAGAGCTTCAGAGAAACAGTTAACCAGGGAGAAGACGGGCTTACCACACAGCATGACTACACCTCAAAGAAAGCAAATGTCTCTACACACTTGTCTAAATTAATATTCCTGCCCCACCCAGATAATAATGATAATGAGGGGTTTGTTTTTTTAATTAAATTGCAATTCAGATATACAAGCTGAATTTAGTGTGATGTTGCATTGCACACAAGCAGTCAAAATAAGATGGTATTTATACGTTCTTGTATGGAGACCTCTCTTCTTAATTACCCTTCACTTCATGCTTTCACTTTAGAGATTTTAAAACTTGTTTTTGTTTTTACGCACTGTATGTCCCTTCTCAGGTGGTTTTGTTTTTGTTTCTTTTTCTTTCTGCTTAAGGACAGTTCTTGATCCTTTTTGCATCTCTGCTTTTGTCTCTTCCCTCATTTCCCTGTTGCTCACGCTATGTTTTTTTTTCCATTTCTCTTGGTTTTTTAGGTGTTGAGGAAGTTATGTACCCCTTACCTTCACCCCTCCAGTGCTTTATGGTTGTCTTCCTTTTTGTGGTGCTGCATCCTCTTTGTCTCAAGTTCTTGCCGTGGTGACAGTAGAAGGTGATTACAGGTGCAAACACAGCAGCACTGCCAATTGTGATACTTGTGATAATTACTTGGTTTAATCATTTTTTAAAGAAAGGTGGCCACGTTCTCATGTTTTCCCATACAGTAACTGACTTCATTTTTCTTTGTGGTCTGGAGGGAAGCAATGGGAATGAGGAGCCCTGCAGCAGCAGTGCTGCTCTTCCCACCCCATTCACCTGCTGAAGGTGCAGAGGTTTGGTGCAGCCCCCCGGCCCCTTGCCCAGGAGCAGAAGCAGTTTTGAGGTCCTATGAGGAAGGACGGGGGAAAGACTCAGCTCTTTCCTTTTCTCATGTCCATGAGTTTGTAGGAGTGAGAAAGGCATGGTTACAGGGGGATGCTTTAGGACCAGGTAGAGGGAAGGTTTTGTGACTAGCGATGCCCTGCGGGGACCAGAAAGGCAAGCGTATGCCTGAAAATGCATGGTATCGTTTGCCATTCCTCTGGATGGACATACTTAAATTCCTGCTCGTAGATGACCTGCTTCCCACTGCCAGCTCCATCTCTCATGTGTTACAACTTTGCAGAGTTTTTGGGTGCGGCTTCCTTTGAAGTTTGAGGCAAAAAATGAAATGCTGAGCGGTAATAGCTGTAGCTAGTCAGCGTCCTGCAGTGTGCGTTGAATGTAAGCCTGTATGGAGTGTGGGAAGCTTCAGTCGTGCTGAGAGCATCTGAAGTGCTCTGCTGTTTCAACATGCAGTAGTCTGAGGGGAAAAAACCCCAAACAGTCCACCCTAGTCTGTTTCCAACCTCCCCACCTCCTCTCAGAACACTTAGTAGTAGTAATAACATAAGGTAATTGTACTTGAACTTTGTGGTTAGGGCTTCAGGCTTTATTTTTGTTGTTATTTAAGACCTGTAATTGTATGATGCTAATTCCAGCTTCAGATGCTCATGGAAATGCATTGATCGAGCTCTGTATTAAAGTCATCTGGTTTATTTTTGTCCCCGCTGTCCCTGTTAGTCAGTTCAGAAGCTTTCTTTTTTTAATGGTCAGAAACCTGATATTTTCTGCATAAATTTATTTGATCTGCCTGACTGTGGATCCTTACTTTTCGACTGGGCAGCTCTCTTCTCCCCTCCTGGTGTTGCTCCCCATGTGCTGGTAGATGGCAGTGGTATTGCCTCGCATACTCCATCTTATTGGCGTAACAGAATCAAGTTCTCCACTTCTCTCCATTATATAGATCCCTTGTCTTCTCCTCACCATCATACTCCTTTCTCTGCTAATTTTAACCTTTCTGAATTTTGAACAGCCTGCTCTTGTTTACAGAGATGGGGAACACCTTGGTGGCAGAGGGGGGTGTGTGTGGACACAGGCATTAAACACTTTTTTTTTTCCTCAAGCATGCTGCATGAATGACTTGTGGTCACCAGGAGATAGGCCTGGTATGTGGTGCTTCTCCAGGCTTTTGAATTCAGAATGTTTAAAAAGAGTCCTTTTTGTGGAGTACCATCAGATTCAGATTGCAGCACATCCTTTGGAGCTGAAGTGGTAATGAGCGTTAGTCTTATTAAAGCACAGTTATGTCGGTAAAAGGAATAAGTGTGATGGCTTCTATATTTGAGTGCATTAATCACCGAACAGTGTTCATGTTCACATTTCTAATGATAAATCTACTTGCAAGGTTGATAGCTTGTCACTTTTTTTCCTGCTTTTTTTCTGTGGCGCTATTTAAAATTAATTTTCAGGTTCATTATTCTGGTAAGATTTAAAACGGCTGCTAGCTATTTCGAGAACTGTAGCTTCTGTGATTTACTGCAATGATTAGGGATGGTCAAGAATAACTTGGCAAGGACAGTGTTTTGAAGTGCTGTTTTTATACCTTTTTTGTGTCAATATCCAAACCTGAGCAATAGCCTTTTGGGTAACATCTCTTGATGCTCTGGGAGTGAATTCCAGTCCCTGACCAGAGGAGAGCTGGTGTTGGCCCAGTCCCCTATGAGATGGCAGGTTTGATCGAACTGCTGGTGTGGGAGCTTGGGAGGAGGCAGATTTTGAACCGTGTTTTATCCTGGAAGCCAGTGAGTGCTGTAACCAGCTGTAGAGGCAGTAATGAAGCAAAACTCAGGTTAATGACACAATGAAGCATCATAGCTATGTTCTGTGATCACATTCTCAGGGACTGTAATTGTCAGAAGGTTGATGTTTGATAGGTTTAATTGCTGCGACACCTTCAAAACTAATTCTATCGTACTTCGACAGTTTGGTAGCTGTGCAGCCAAGCAGCCACTGATGAGCAACTCCTCTGCTTTGTTTTTGTTGTGCTTGGGGTGTAGGCAGCATCCATTTCTCTAACTGAGTCTCCGTCCTTGTTTACCTGCTCAGTGTGTTCATTCAGTTGACGTAATCTCTAGGTTTGGGAGTTTACTCTTGAGTTTTGGTGCCTGGTCAGACCAATCAGGGCACATTGCCTTGGTGTTGGTGTCACTTCTGTTCATTGCCTTGCAACTACTTGTTGCCTCTGCTCCGCTGCTTTTTTCCTCCTTGGGAGCTGAGGGATCTGGTGCCAAGGCAGAGGTGAGGTCGCCCATCCTCTGTCCTCCCCAGCCCCCTGTGCTCATACATTACCATGTCACGTCTCCCATCATCATTGTTGTGTTGTATCCCCTACCCCCAAAAACAGCCCCACTTGAGCTTTGGGGCATAACCGTCACAGTGCGAGATACACGTGCAATCTTTCGGATGTGGTAACGTGGAGCCTGCAGCCTGCACAGGGAATACCTTGTTCAAATATTTTCATTGAATGAAGCTGTGTTTACAGACTGATAAGAAATACTAGAATCCTAGGGACCTTCAAAAGAGAAGGTTGTGGGGATTTTGGAGGTTTGCTTTGCTTTTTTAAAGTATTAGTTTTACTTTTTCAAGTCTGTATAAGAAGCAGCTGCTGGCTTTTGTGGATTTTTTAAAAATAAATTTTACATGATGGAATAATTGTTACATCCAGTGAGTATATGGTAAAAAAAAAAAGCTTAAAGTGTATTAAATTGCTGAAGCAGAGCTTTTCCATACTGTGAAACCCTGATGCCAAGTACCTTGACTTCTGAACCCTTCAACTGACAGCGCCGCGCGTTGCTTCTGAATTAAGTAACTTTGTGTACCTTTTCCTGTGGCTCCCAGCTGAAGGGAACGAGTGCGCAGAGGGCACATTCTTTTGTTGTTGATAGCATTCCGCCTTAACGAGAAGGAATTTCTTGCCTATTGCCTATTGTTTATGAAGTGGAAAGAGATCGCAAGTTGTATAATCTCTCTCTATATCGTTGGTTTTATTTCTTTTTTTAACCTTGCTCACGCTGTTCGGTCAATCTGCAGCAGGTGCAGCGAGTGGGTGCTGTAATATGCCGCACCTATATTTTGTTATATATTGATGTGAGCTGGGGTGGAGGGGGAGGGTGGAGAGGAAGGGGAGGAACGCGAAGGAGAGAAAAACCCCCCAAGTAAGGAAGCAGCAGAGCTGAATGCAATTTGGTTTCTGTCTCTCTGGAGCTTTGCTCAGCAACCAAACCCAGACTCCAGGTGCAGTATTCCCTCATCGGTCTGCGAGCATAGAAACAGCGCGTCCCCTCCTCTTCTTCCTCCCCTGCCAAGAGTTTCTGGGTGGTGAATGTCAGTAGCTGGAGTTATTTTTAAAGGCAAGAGGTGAGGCTTGTTGTGCAAAGCGTAGGGAGAGGGCGTTTGTTTGCCGAGCAGAGCTGACATCAAAGTGGAGATTGCTGCCTACTGGCTCACCACTGCCTTATGCCAGGTAATCTTTAACGCACCCCTCAGTTGCCGAGATCACAGCCCAGCCTGAGAAACGACCTGCGTTTATGATCCAGAAGACTGCTTTTTCAGGAGTGTTTCCGTGAGCTGGACTTTGACATTTAAAGGCTCCCACTAATCATCTTGCAAAACCTGCTTAGTGCTTTTAACCGAGCAACTGCTTTCTACTTCTCTTCGCAGGATAATATAAATGTTTTTCTGAAAGCGTGCGAAAATATTGGACTGAAAGAAGCTCAGCTTTTTCACCCAGGAGATCTTCAGGATTTGTCCAATCGAGTTACAGTCAAGTGAGTTTTGTGGTTTTGTTTTCTCCCTCCCCTTCTCCCTCTAAGCTGTTTCACGATCTTTTTTTTCTTTCTTTCTTTTTTTTATGTTTGCCTATGGAAAGTTCTTCTTTTAATCTGATATGAGCAGTTCTGAATACTGTGGTGAGGTTTTAAGCCTTGTTAAGGCTGGTAGATAAGATTTGAACAAACTTGATTTAACAAAGAAAAAAATGAAGTAGTATTATGCCTTACAAGCAAACTAATTGTTAATGAATATTCACAGCATTTAATATATGAGACAGAAACTGTTCAGATTGTTTTATACTAGGGTCAAAATTAACTGTTAAATGATATCGAAAGCATCGCTTCCCTTTATGCTTTGAGGTTACCAATGTGAAAACTGGAAGGCTGAGGTGGTACTTCTGATACTTATCTGAATGGCTCTGAGGCTCTGTTAAGGTGTTCCTAAAGAACCACTGGTCTCACCACTACAAATATTAATCGGGTGTTTGTCACCGAATGTCACATCTCCTGTCAAGGGGGATGTGTATCTGTCAGTGGAAACCAAGTACTGAATTGCACAGAGGGTAACTGTCATGTCTATAGAGAAAAGAGTTTTCCTCTGAAATAGCAGTGGTTTGCATCTGAAATATAATTGTTGGATTCTAAATTTCAGAACTGCTGTGTCTCCTAATAGCAGTTTTATTACTAGTTTCTGGGATATTAAGAGTCGAGCTTTACTGTATAGACACTTAACAGGTGTTTTAAGATAAATGTGTAATGGAAAAGTATTGTCTTGGGGCATCTTGCTTTGTTGTAGTGTTAGCTGGTTTTATTATGTTGGTACAAAGGGTGAATTTATTAAGTTTTAAATAAAAAATAATAATAAAAAAAGCTTTAGTGAGTTTTGCTGGAAACCTGTCAGGTTAAACGTTAAGAATTGATTCCTGTCTTAAACTACCAGTTTTATTGAAAAGGAATAGGCAGTAATCCTTCTGTAAATAGAAGGAAAAAAATATTGTGAAATGACACGTAAGTGCTTTAATTAGAAAAAAATCTCTTGTAGGTGGATTGGGCGGCAGCGTGTTGACATACTCTCTGCCTGGTTTCAGAATGAAAGTCCGTACCATTTTGAGGTCTGATACTTGAGATGGCAACACATTTTCCAATACTGGCTAAGTTTTGACTCATACCCGAAGCATAATTTCTCACTAATGTGGTGTTTAGGGATGTGGCGCCTTTCCAGGATGCTGGTATTCTCTCCTCTGGTTCCTACGTCATGCCGAAAACCAGAGAGTTGGTAACCTCTGCCATGCTTTAATTACCCGCAAAACCCTTGCTAATGTTATTTTGGTGGAGGCTTGCTCCAAGGGTGTAGCTGGGAAGGGCTGGAGGCGGCTGGGAGCTGGTCCTCAGCAGCGTCAATAGCCACAAGCTGAAACCCCAGGGAGGTCGAGTTGGCAAACTGTTGTGCAAGGTATGTTGTCCAACTTGTCCCAACGTTAACCACGGTGCCCAAGTGAGGTCAGCCATGAAATTCGTCTCATGGGTCTGCAACTGGGTTGGTTTTTTTTGGATCCTTTCAGCTCTGCCGGTTCCCTTCCCAGCTCTGGGAGCGGAGGGTAAGGCTGGAGTTTGAAGTCATCATGAAGCAGTGGGGGTTTTACATTGTACCTCCTCAGCAGTGGATTAATTAGTGGTTTTCAAAAGCCCAGATTTAACTGCTGAGCACCTCTTATGGACAGCAATGCAAGGGGTCTGGGTTGGAGTTGAAAGAGCTGCCAGCTGTATAGCCATGCTCTTTTAATTTGTTTCATCATAAGTTTGATTTTCCACACATTACATATCATATGACAGTCCCACAGTGTGTGTAACATGCTTACAGAGTAATTCAAAACTTCTGTATCTGAGCACGCTGTGAAGTGGTAACCTAACTAAGCTTGCACATTTTGATGTGTTTAGGAGTTTGGGGAGGGACATGAGGGAGGTTTTATTTCAAGAAATGAAAGAAATAAGTTATATGAAGATAATTCTCCCTATTGAAAAGTTAATTATATGTCACTTGATTACCCAGAGGGCAAGCGCCTGTCTTCAGAAGGTTTCCAGAGAGTCATATGTGTGTCAGGAGGGAAATGCTGTCTTATCAGGAGCTTTTTCTTATGTATTTTATTATTTTTATTTAATAGAAATTACTTATTTCATACTTTCAAGCTGAGTTTCAGATTTCTTCAAAACTTGAAGGATGCCAGGCCTCAGAAAAGTGATACTGTTTCATGTCTTGCTTTCCTGTTATCCTCTGTTAACCTTGGACTCAGCATTAAAAGTAAATAATTTCTTGTCACAAGGAGGGAAAACTTTTTTTTTAATATGCTGATTTTTAAAAGAGATTGCATTTCATTTTTGGCTTTCTAACATCCCTAAGCAAATTAATTTTGCCACCATCACCTAAGGCTGACTGCCCACATCTTAAACCAGCCGCGATAGGTTGCACAGGGTGATATTAACGTATGCCTGGAGCAGTGTGTGCTTTGACATCTCGGCAGTGTTCCTGTGTGCTGCTGTTGCACCACCCCCATTAGCATGTGCTTTTTGTCTACCCAAAAATAGATTAAATTAATTGCTGCTTTTAATCAGACAGCTCTTCAGGCTGGGATGGCTGAGAACAGTGCGCTGGTAGGATACACATAAGCACTGCTGGGCATAAGAAAATGTCTGATTTGCCTCTGTATGTGGAAAATAGATAAGAGGAAGGTACCATTAAAGGGTGGGTCTGCTCCTGTTGCTAAGGAGGACATGAGAGTTGTCATCTTGTGTCAGAGCAAAACCAGTCTCTGACACTGGCTGGGAGGTTGCATCTCTGTCCCTGCCATGCTTGGCCTTCTGTGGGCTGGTCCAGTTGCTCTGCTGCCTGTGGTGCTGGGCAGGTTCTGCAGGAGGAAGGCTTCCTTCCCCTCTGAGGATGATGTACTCCATGAGGAGGTGTTCCCTCTGTGCTTCCTGTCTCCGCTGACAGGCAGCTCTGTGTGGTACCTCCTCCTTCTTGCCTTGAGGGCAGTCACACACCCTCAGGCCTTTGGCATCTCAGACATTCATCCTGTCCTACCTGAGCAGACTCCCCAGCAGGAAAGATTATTTTCTCCTCATACCTCATTTATGAGTGTGCTTGCTGCCTTTCACCACACCTTCACTGGTAGTGCTCTTTCTGTCTCGTCAACACCACCAAGCCACTCAGAGATAACAAACTATTTGTGCATCTTGTGATGATCTTGTGTCATCTGAGTGAAGGTAAAGATCCTCTATTCCTCATGGCTTGCCAGAAGCTGTACGCAGAAAATAATCTTCCTATCTGGTAAGGAGGTTGCAACATTCCCTTGTATTTTATTTCTTATTGTTACTGAGATGATGCACAAGCATAATGTGAAACTCTCCTCTGTAATTACTACTAAGTATCTGGGACAAGAGAAGCAAGAATCCTCTTAAATATCCAGACTCTCAGTTCCAAGTGATTATGTGATTATCCTTTTTGCAAAGAAAAAGCTCCTTAAAATTTTATTGTTTAGAAGTTTGTGTGAAGAGGGCTGGTTAAAATTACTGGTTGCTATTCAAAGCCTTCCAAACTTTATGCTTTGCCAGATCAGCGATGAGATTAGTAGTCGGGTGATGTGGAAAAATATACTGGCATGGATGGTTTCTTTTCTGCCAGTGAAAATGGGAGCGTGGATTAATGTCTGAGATTTATAGTTCAGTCTTTCTGTAAATCTGCAGAAGTTATTGCTCCATGGTATAGTACAGCAATGTGTCATGTGTTCCAATAAAGATTATCCAGATGGATTTATTCTTCACGTACCATGTCCAGCACTCATATGCATATGTTCTTATTTCATGGCTAGTTATTTGTGTAAATGCATGTGTCCCTCTTCAGTTCTTTCAGTATATTTTATCTTTCTTTTTAGCCTAGGATTTTATTATTTTTAATCAGAGGTGATGTTATTTTAAAGCCTGGTATCTTGTTGCTTTTTGGGGTTTTTTTTGTTGCTGTTTGCTTTGTTTTGATTTATAGTGATGCAAGGTTATCCTAATACTTGATTTCTTCATTTGATTCTTTTTTAGTTATATCAAAGTAAGAATGTAATACAAGCTTAGTGAGTCTCAGTTGTCAACGTGGTTACTATTTAAAAACGTTAAGCACTTCCTTACGCAGCTCTTTAGAGATGACACACCCAGTTGTTCCCAGCTGTGGAAGGGTTCTTAGTAAAACTGAGCTATGGAGTTAGAAGTGAGAGTTTGCTTAGGCAGACACCAAGCTTCTGTTGTACTGCAATGTGTTATCCCAGGTAGCGGTTTTAAAGGAGACAGCCTGAACAATCAGATGGATGGCCTAATTAAAGTTAGCCTTGTCTTCCAAGGAAATTATTTCCTCCACCTGAAGAGGAAAAAAAAAACTACTGTAAAATGAGGTATCCACTTAAAGAGTCTCATTACATACTAACAATATCCAAACAATGGGGGTTTAATAGATGAAAATATTAAACTAAGCAAAAAAATATTATGAAACAATTCACTGCCTTGATCCTAAATAGCAGACTTTTTTAAAGCTACCACAAGCCCCTGGTTCCTGATGTTGAAGTTTTACTATGCTAATTTCATTCTTCAATAAAATATTAAATAAAAATATTTGGCTTCCATTAATATTATTACTACAGGGTTATATTTAGAGTAGGTCTTGAATGAAACTCAAAACTTGTCTCCAAAGATAGCTGGAAGGATCTCAGCACCTTGCAGAACTTAGTATTTGGATAAGGCATTGATCTTTATGCTGCTCTGTTCTTTTTCACGTATTCATTATCAATCCTGTATGCTAAATGAAGTGTAAATCATATAAAGCAAACAAAACCCTGCTGGAGCAGTCTTGCTGAAGTGGGATTAAGTGCATACGTGAGATGAAGTAACGGAGCTCTGACTCTGGCATTTCTAACTTTTGGATAGTTTTTAACTTAGCAATTTAATGTTTCTTTAGCACAATTATTTTTTAATTTTCTGATTTTCTAAAGCAAAAAGCAACCCTGAAAAATCTTGAATGCTGTGCTTTCTGTGGCATATATAACTGGTGCTAACTGGAGAGAAGTAACAACTGTTACTTGTCACGTTCATCCTTCTGTTCGTGCATTTCAGAAGCTGAGCTTTTGAGACAGGCTCTCTGTTTTAGTTCAGAGATAATACTTTCTGAATTCAAAATACCACAAAAAAAGTTGTTCAGAGCTTAGATGCTTTTAAAATAAAAAGAGAGAGCCTGAGAAAATCAAACAGTTGCTAAGTGATGCAGTTGTAAGTATATATTCTCCATTTCTTCGTCCATATGGAGCAGGATTCATTTCATGAAGCTTTCTTCTGATTAAATAAGAGTGATTATACTCATTATACCAACATGAAGTATTTTAAGCATACATACAGAATCACTACCTGCCATGTCACAACTATTGTCCCTTACTAAGCAACCATCTCCCTTTTAGGGGCTGTTGGAAAGGAAGCCTTCTAGCAGCAGGCCAAGCCAAACACAAAAGCATCCTCTAGTACTTACCTCCTTTATCCCATAATTTAGATTACAGTAATGCCAGTGCCTCCTTCAGTGATGAAGTTGACTCACTTGTCCTTTTGGGTGCAGCCACTAAATGTACAGATATAATAGGGTTCCTGAAAATAGCAACAAAGCAGTAGCAGAGGGGGATTGAATGCAGACATAGCTTCTTCCAGTTCTACATTCAATCCTTTAGCAACTTTCCATTCTTGATGTGGTAGGAAAGTATCTGTAGATTTTAGTTTCTAGTTAGAAAAGAGGCATTTTTTTTTAAGTTGATAGTTTCTCATGACCTTCATTTTCTTCCTGTCTAGTCCTGGGGAATATGTTGAGTTTCCTGATTCCACTCGTGTTTCCTGCTCAGGGTGTTTTCTTCTGCAGGGTCAACAAAGGCCAAGTGAAATTACTTTTCTATGGGATGAATGTTATCAGTGCCAAATAGATCACTGAAGAAAGCAGTCTGCATAGAAACTGCTGAAAAAATAGGGGGTTTTTGAGTGGAGGATTGTTGTCAGCGATCTTAGAAATCTGGTCTTTGAAGAGCTTTAGTTACGAAAGCTGTTCCACCTCTCAGTCTCAGGAGGAATATTTTAGGGTTGTTTTGGCAGTAACAATCGGATCTTTGAACTTCCTGGTGAGGGACTCATGTGGAAGCTTGAGGTGTAATGATGAGATACTCTTTTGGGACTCGTGTCCCGTTTTGTGCCTTGGGAAGAGCTGCCATGTTTTGCTCAAAGGAGGTAGAGTCGAGAGGCAAACTGACCACAAATTGGCTGTCACTGTCAGAGGGTGACAGCACAAGTCAGTTTGTGACCAGAGCTGGTATTTGCTATTGCTAACACTGAATTAATATTTGTGTCTTCTTCCATATATATTATATTTGTAAAGTTACTGTATCTTCTTGAAAACCTTTTTGCTTAAGAATTTCATGGTTCTTATAAGAGTGTATGATGGAGCTGAACGTGAATTTGCTGTACCATTTTTTTTCAAGAAACACACATCTTAATGAGTTGAAAAAAACCCTAGTTCTAATTTGGCTTTAGAAAAAAAAAAAAGAAAAACAAAGCAAAGCACCCAAAACACACAACATGAAACCACCCTTTTCCTGCCTCTTTATTTTGTGTAGAATAGAAAGTTGTGGACTGGATGAAAGCCAAGTGCTTCAGTGCAAGAAGTATGATAGTAGTTAGCCCAAAACTTACCCCTCTCTAAGGTCTCCAGCTTATACCTGTGTGACCGAAGAGTGTCACCCCAAAGGCTTGGGCATAAAGGTTTAAGAAACTGTTTTTGAATTCAAGTTGAGATGAAAGGAATAAAAGACAGTGTTTTGTGGGTCTTGAAAGCTAAAATGCAAACCATTTAACCAAAATTTAATTAGAACAATGAATGCTGTGCTGCTTTTTTTTTTTTTTAATATCCAGGGAAATAGCATTTTTTACACATGTGGTTGTATTAGGCTTTTATTGTGGTAACTGAGTTTCCTAGTGACACTTCCCTTGAAATGGAAAAGTGCAGCACCCTCACTTCAGAATGAGTCTAGAAATGTTCCTATGACTTTGTAATTGTGGAAATTCTCCTTTTTGCTGTGGACATTTGCATAGAAATGGGTAATATTTACAGCAGCTAATCTTCCTGGGCATAGCCATATTTTAAATATTGAAATGGCTGTATTTATTTTGTTTATGATATAACTAATTTCAAGATCATTCATTTCACACGTTAAACTTTTATTAATACTGATTACAGTTATGCAGAAGTAAAGAGAATGACAATAGAGTGTATTTTATCAGCCTTGTGAAACTGTTGTGCTTAGTATAAAATAGTCACACTCATGTCATTAATTTGCGTAAGCTTTAAATAATTCCAGTAAAACCGTTGTAAGCAATAAAACATGTTCCAGACTTTGGACCATGCTAAAAATTTATCTCCAACTCTTCAGTATAAAGTCTATGAAGTGTTGGGTGTGGTGCTATTTAATCTTCCACTCTGTCTGTGAAGTTTCTGATCATGAAGAGAAAAGTTTGAGATTGTTTGTTTTTTGGGGTTTGCTTTTTTTTGAGTAGTTTAACAGTTAATAATTTATACTTCCTTTAGGTGTTTATAATCTTGATGGTGTTTGATTTACCATTTATCTATTTAGTGAAGACTATTCTGCTGTAAAAATGAAAAACTTTTGGAGTTGTATATCTGCACCTACCAGTGTATGGGAGGAGTCTGAACAAATCTGGGTAAAAAATGACTTTAGTGTGTTACTGTATCAAGGGCAATTCAGGTAACTTAGTGACATTGATCTATAGCCTAATATAGGAACTTAAATAGTTATGCTACAAAGCTGAATGATTTGCTGAAGGAGGTTATAGTAGCTTTCTGCTGAAAGGTTTTGGTTTGTTCCAAGACATCATTTTTGATCCTTTTACAGTATTTCTGGAATAACTTTTGTAGGGGTACAAGACCATTATTACTAAAAGCCTTTACAATGTGTTTCAATGTTCTGCTTTGTATTAAGAGAAGTGTCTCTAACCTTTTAAGATTCCTGCAGGAATCCATCTAAACCTTAGGCACCTGTTTTCATTTTAAGCATGGACATCAATCCCCTAGCATTTTAGGATTAAATACAGTTTATAAAACAATGCAGTAGAGAGAGGAAAGCAATTTGGATGAGTAACAGTGAGTTATGAAAAAAAGTAAAGAGAGAACTTGTGGGGTTTTTTGGTGATTGATTTTTTATTTTTTTTATACCAAAAAAACATTTATGTCGTCGAAAGTTGAAGGACTTCTAAAAAGAATAAGCATGCATTACCTCATACTAATTATATAGAACATGTATGAAAATTCACTATCTTACTACTTTTAATGGTATTTTACCACTAAACTGCTGAAGTTCAGTTAGCT
Source organism: Mesitornis unicolor (assembly GCF_000695765.1). Classification (NCBI taxonomy): domain Eukaryota; kingdom Metazoa; phylum Chordata; class Aves; order Mesitornithiformes; family Mesitornithidae; genus Mesitornis; species Mesitornis unicolor. The sequence goes on from NW_010199155.1 coordinate 64,112, forward strand.
TCTCTGTAGACAGACAACTCAATAGGAAGAGCACCTGTATTTAAATACTGAGGGGGAAGCCGACTTCTTGAAGTTTTCCATGGATACAGGAGTTTGTTAATCATACTCTGTAAATAGGGAAAGTAAAGCTGAAAAGTCTATTGACAGTTCTAGATCCTACTTCATACAAAACCCTAATAATTTTGGCCATTTTTAACTCCTGAGCTGTGATTAATACTATTGTTACACTGTTTTCAGGGATTTCAACTCTTCATTGTTATTACTGCTTAATTGGAGCACTTGCAGTATCCTTCAAAGTGGCATTAACAGGTTTTCTGCTGTGAGTACTACAGAACATAATTGGTAATGCAATAACAAATTCAGATGTCTTTGTAAAGCGCAAGTCAAGAGGGTTACAGGGTTGTTTTCGTCTTGTCACTGAAACCAGTTAAATCAAATCATCTCTTGACACATGGTTAGAAGAAAAGAAGGGGTGGGGAAGGGGGGAAATGAAAAGTGCTAGATATCAGTCAAGCTTAACCACACAAAGGCATAATCTTCTGATGTTTCCTTTTAATGATAGAGATCTCTTGTCTTTAAGAAACTAAAGGTAAAAACCCAACAGGAACAAAAGAAAACCCAGTGAGAGAACTCTCCTCCAGGCTGCACAAGCTGGAGGATCTCCAGCCTTGACCATCCTGGTGGCCTCCACTCAACTTGCTCCAGTTTACCAATGTCTTTCCTGTACTGGGGGGCACCAGACTGGAGATGACATTACAGACATGGCATAACAAGTGCTGAGGAAAAGGGGATGACCTAGCCCATCAGCCTTTGGACCACCCTCCATTCTGTACAGCACTGGGTGCCATTGGCCGATGTTGCTGGGGTCTGCTGCTGGCTGATGTTCACCACGCTCAACTCCTCACCCTACCCTGCCATGGCAGGGGTTAGTCCATCACAGGAGCAGGACTCAGATTTTGTCTTAATGTTGTGAGGTTCCTGCAGAGCCAGTCCTCCTGGCAGCCCTGCCCTCCGGCGTATCGACTGCACCCTCCCTGTGCTCCCATCTACCCAGGGAGAGAGAATGGTATCAGAAACTGACTCAGGAAGAAAAATTTTGAAAGCCGCTGCAACCAATTGCTGGGATTAGAGTGAGAAGGTTGACTAATGTGGATGATATTTCCTCTTTCCTTTCCCTTCTAGAAAAAAAAAGTCCTGCAAATGTAAACACGTACACACCTTTGAACCCAGTACGTACAGATATGCATCAACTGACGTGGATTCCAATGCATTATATCATAAAATATTTAACTGGGGTGGGGAAAGGCAGACTAAGTTCAGAATACCTCTGCTTTTGCAGAGGCTATTAAATTACAGACAGCCACTTGTGCCCTGTGAATAAATGCTGAAATATGCTTGTCAGATTTATGGGACAGTCATGTATTCTTTTTAACTCCTGATGTTTGTAAGATGCTCTCAGCTGTGATCGTTTTCTGGGGTGAAAGAAGTACTTGGTAAAGCACTGGCTAAAAATGCCTGAGTTAACAGAAGGCACAGTATATTTATGCATGGTTTGACTTGAAGATGTGGTGTGTTTTTATCACAGGTCTGTGCAGTTAGGGAATTACTATATAATTCCACAAACTAATCCTCATCTGTCCAAATTTACCAGAGTTGACTACTCTAGTAAGGAGCTTTAAATGTTATTTTGTAGGTTATTTTTTCAGATACTGTCTTCTTTTTTATGTATAAAATAGAAGGAAAACTTGGATTAGTTATGTGAGAATAGGAAAATTTGAACCATTTCAGTTCTGTGTATAAAATGATGAGTTCTGGAACTGCTGATACTGCTCAGGTCTGAGATAATGGGGTTAGGGGTTTTATGAAGGTCCAAAAAAACCAACAAACCCTCCCAGAAATAAAACCCAAGCATTGTTAAAGAGTGTTAGGAGTAGGAAAAGGAATGGCACATCATTGTGCTGCTGTGGGTAATCTGGAATTTGCTGTGCTGTAAATACCATCTGAAGCTTTGGACTTAGACAACTTTCCCTTTCCTCTCTCTGTCACTCCATCTCCCCAAATTTCCTCAAAATCAAATTTCTGGAACTAGAGTGTCTTCATCCTCATGACCTTTCTCTGACCAAAAGTGGGAATAGCTCCTGCTGTAGGTTTAGTTGATCATGCTAGGAGTCCTGAGCCTGAAAAATAGATGATGGGTGAAGAGGAGACACAAGTGGACAAAGTAGCAAGCTTAAAACAGACAAATAAACCAAAAAAACCCCTAGCAGATGGCATGGTCAAAGTGGTTCATCTAGTTTCCGTGTCCCATGTTGTACAAATAATCAATGAACCAAAAGAAGGGACGGTAGGTTTCCTTGTCAACAGATGCTGTGGATTATAAAAGTTTACTTGAGTTCCAGGGGTAGTGGAGAAGTTCCTAGAAGGGAAATCTCTTGAGAGTTACTTAATACAGGGAAACCACATCTGGCTTGGGAAGTCCCTGAGGGAGAAGCATCTTGTCTGCTCTATTTTTACTCATCCTTAGGCAACCACTGGGGGTTGCACGGGAGGAGGGGATCCTGGGCTAGATAGAGTTTTGATCTGACCCCAGGTGGACGTTCCTGTGTGCGGTTTTGAAAAGGTCACATCCAGTGAAAAGTGCTTTTGACTTCTGTAGATCTATGATAACTTCCTCCAAAAAGTAAAACTAAGGAAGAAATCAGACACAGACTTCATAGAAGCAGTTAATTTGAATTGCTAAATCAGCCAGGCAATCTACCATTGTTAAGCTTTAGTGAGCATGGAACGTTGTATGCAAAGGTATCTGAAAAAGATGAATAAAATCATGGTAGGTCTCTTAGTCTAGACCAGTATCTGACTGCTTCTATATGTGACCAGCTTGTGCAATCACAGGGAAAAATATTATTATGAATTCTTAGGGATTTAACATTTGATGACTTTTCATCAAGCCATTTGTAGTTTACTAAAAGCTTCATAAGAATAATAAATAAGAATGGCTGAAATTGTCCTGAAATAAGCTGGCACATGTATTTGCATATACTATATTCAGCATCATTACTTAAAACCTACTTTTGCGCTAAAAATATCAGTTAATTTAAGAGGCTTTGTTACTGATTTTGGCATGAGTAATGTAACTGTAAGATCACACATCAGATGGTTATGCAGAAGGCACGCCCACCCAGATTGAATAAGCGCAGAATAAGATGCATCAGTAATGATACTCCTCTGCTATGCTCATACTGCAAAAGACTCGCTTTCTCTGTGCAGAACATTTCTTCTTTGAGATCTGAGCTTGCCTCTTGTATTGAATGTTGACTGCTGTTGAGAAACTACACAAAAGTCACTTGACACTGATGATTTACTCGTATTTGCCATTTCATTGCAAAGTTTTCATTCCTTCAGAGGGGGAAAATTCTCTTGCAGAAGGATACCTTTATTTTTATAAACAACGTTTTGTCTTTCTGCAGCATTTTCCTCTTTGAACTGTGACTAGATTCCTTTGTTTAATTCAGTCTTCTCAAATAGTGTTTGAATAATTTGTGAATGTATTCAACAAGCTAGTTTAGTTATTAAATAACCTATACAGAAATCTCCAGTTATCCAAGTGATGTAGTCAGTCTAGAGTGGTGGTCATCACCAAAATGATGTGACTGCCTTTGTAGATTACTACTTCTGTTTTCAGTGTTCTTTTTTGTTGATTGGATAAGATTTTAAATCTATGAATCCAGGGACTGATGGCATCAAACAATGAGAGTCTGTGCATCTGAACTGTGCTTGCTTGGGTACCATGTGAGCGATGAGTGCACAGTAGCTGCCAACACAAGAGAACGCATGGGCTCGTCACCTGACTTTCCAACACCGTTTTGGAAGCCTGTGCTGGTTCAGGCTCTCAGAATAAACTAAGACAGGTACTCAGTGCTGTGTTAGGTGTCTGCCAGAGCTGCTGTGGGAGTTTTATCAAGAGAAAAGCTGGAATGAGAGACTGATGCTTCTTGATTTTCTCAGAAAGTATATTTACAGGATGGGGCAGTGCAGGAAAGGGGCAGAGAAGATGGTGGGAAGGTGGAGGCAGGGAAGCTGGGCAAGGTAAAAACCAAGAAGAAACTGAATCCAAAGAGGATTCAAAATCCATTCTTGAATTGGAACTTAATCTTGAGCAGCTGTGAAATCTTCACTGAACTCAGAATTGAACTGAAGTAGGGCTGAGAAAAGAGAGGAAATCCTAATCTTAAGAATTATCTTTGTACATGAAATAAGTTCACTTATTAGCACTGTTTTTTTTTTGATAGCCTTTACTATATATCCTTTCCCAAAGGATGAATTTTAGAGTGAAGAAGTGCAATGCCTTGAAAAGCTGTCTGAATAGAAATACAGACTGAACATAACAATATATGAGGAGAATAAAAGATGAAGGCTTGGTTCCCTCAAGCAGCTCAAGTATGAGCACATAAGTGAAAATGCAGAAGTTGAAGTAGGTCAAAAAAACAGTGAATGCTTCTTCCCAAGAAGCATAGTTTGTGAAGAAGAAAGGAGTCCCCTGCTGCAGGTATTGTATGGCTTCCCTTTGTTTTACTTGACAAGAGGTAGGCCTGCACAATGAGGTGTGCTGGGTTGGCTCAATACCTGAGCCATGGGAACAGCAACCTCTTCCGCATCTTTCTCCTTTATCCGTCTTTCCTTTTCCACAAGAGCTTTAGTATTTCTGTACTGTGCTGCTTGGTGTGGCCGTCTAACCTGAGCTCTGCCTAAATTACCACGTTCCTCTGCAGAACTTGTTAGAGGACAGTGTACCGAGGACAAAATAAATTGCAGCAAAATGTGATTGAAAGCTAATGCGAAAGAATCAAGCCCTTTATTTCTTCTGTTAGCTGTGACGGAGAAATGGATCCCAGCTGGCCACTAGTATTAGAGAAGCATTACAAGTTATTGTCAGTATCGCCAAAATGCATTTTCTCACTTTTAAAAATAACGCTTTGTATGGTGAAATGGTTTGCATTTGCGTCTCTACAGAATTCTGGGGTGGGTTTTTTTCAGGTCCAAGAGGAGCCTGAATTGCAAGCTTTTCTGTTGGCTTGATTCTGGTTCAGGGGAGGTGGGGAAGCAGTGAATGCTGGAAATTTCTTCTTGTCTCTTGTTGCCCAGGAATGTGTTTGTGTGGTTTCCATCATATAAAAATGACGTATTGCTGTCTGGTCAGTCAAAGGAAAGAGAGAAGCTCGCTTTTATCTCCTGGAGAAGGAATCTTTTTGATGGACATGTACCAAAGGCACGCGTACTTTACTTAGAGAAAGAGCTTTTGTTTGCAGAATTTCTGTCAGGAAAGCAAATATGTTCAAGCTCCTAGAAACTGTTTGGTCAAGCTTAATTGCATGTAGGTTTTGGCATACAAAGTTTAATGGAACATGTTCCTGTTATTTGTGCATCTGTAGTCACAGAAGAAAGTGGGCTTCTTATAAGCTAAAATAAGGAGCAGTGAAAATGGTGGAAGAAAAGTATAGAAATAGTGTTTTTTCTACCTTCATCCATGAGAAAGTACTCCAGTTAATTACTTCAGCTCTTGGTACTGTGACTTGTTAATTTTTATTTACTTACGTTTAATGTTTATTATGTTTAATTACGAAGACTCCATTCAGTTTCAAACAAGTGTATCAAGATTGGTCTTTGCCTGTAAAATATTCTAGAATCTGCTTGTACTATAGTTGAAGAGGGAGTAGCATCTTCTCAGTTTCCAGTTCCTTGGCCATAGGTGGTCCACGTGCCACTGCTACCGTTGTTCAGAATAGCCTTCCAATAACTCTCCAGCTAATTTGGGATACCCGGTGAAGATCTCTTCTCGCTGTTTTCATTCTGCATCACTCAGACATCTCTGCCAGGCAACTCAAAAAACAAACAGCAACACCGGGCCGGCCTCAAAGAGCGCGTGCTTTGAAATAGAGGGCAGGTGGCGGTTATAAAAGGTTACTTTTTAATGAGGTTACCAAAGGTAGCTCTAGAGGTTTCTGTGCATTTGCTTATTAAAGTGTGTGATGCCCTGATCCTTGCATGCAAAAAATAATTAGTGGGTAATTATTAGGAAATAAATTACCTTGTGCTTTCCTTGGTGGTGGAGGATAGAGCAGAAGTTAGTTTATAGCCAGGATTTGAAAGCACAGGGCTCTTTTTTAAGTGACTGTCAACATAGCAAGATAGCGGGACAAAGGCAAGACTATAAAGCAGACTGGGTATAGATTGTCAGTTAAATGCCCTGTAGAAGAGAGGACGGAAAAAGGAGTTGGCTCATTAAATAAAGCAAGTTGCAGGCCATTCTAATAAAATAAAATTCTTCCTGCAATCAAATTAATAATTATTTAAGAGAGTAAATACTGTGATATTGTATTAATTGGATAATTATTATATGTTTAGTTTTTCATAGAGAATTGCTTTTTGGTTTGACTTAAAGCTCTTTTAGCATTGGTGGTACTCTCTGGCCAGTCCTCAACTTGTGAAAGCACTTTGGCAAGGTTTGGTTGTACCCATGAAACACAGGATCCTCTATGCAAGACGAAATTAGCAACAATAAAAGCCTTTTGAAGAAAGCAGAATTTCACAACAGGTTTGTTGTTTAGTTATTTTTTATCCTCTGTAAGTCGCTTTGGAATCATGAGCATGTTAGTGAACATCTTTTTGAGAGGAATTGATGTGACACTCAAAATGAGCGTATTTGAGATTTTACGCATTGTAAATCAACACAGAATGAATTTAAATGTGCATTTATGTATTTTAAAAGGCCTGTTTACTTCATGTCCAATCTGCCGATTTTCTATGCTATCAGTGTTCATCAATGCTAAAATTTCAATGTCACTACTTAAAAAGAGAAGCAATTTGGGAGTGTTTTTGACAGGAGGGTTGTTTTTTTTTCCTCTTTACAAAGAATGAATGCTCTGTGCTTTTAATTTATTATTCTTTTCCCAGTGGCTTTTCTTTTTGAAACATTCCTTTGTTTTTTTGCTTACTTTCTTATACAAAAAAGTTCAAATACATTTACCTGTGTACCTGTCCTATGTCTGTTATGGTTTTTCCCTTCAGGGACTTAACTAATAATTGTGTCCCTTTTAATAATAGCTCAAATAATTACATACTTGACATTCAGTCCAGAGTTCATGCAACAGTTCTGGATTTCTTTCC